>NC_056734.1:640010313-640310313 GCF_019279795.1 Protopterus annectens | reverse complement strand
CAGACGTCTTATATTTATCTACAGCATAATTTAATACTTCCTGTTTCAAAAATAGGCTTAGGGATCTATAATTGCAGTTGCAGTAAGCACGTCTTGAAATAATTCCTCAAGACTCGAACAATATTACCCACTACATTTACATATTGAATTCCCAGTATTCAGGTCAATATATTAGTATTCAATAAATTCTTTTTCAGTTCTATCATTATAAATTGCATTCTAAAAGGTATTCTAACAAGAACACTTCTAAACTTAAAAGAAACAACAACAATACTGCGACATTATTTAGACTTGGAACAGAGCTACCTCAGAACTTGTAAGTCAACAGAATGAATTTACAGCTGCAGATGACTTTGTTTTCTTAGTTCTGAAGAGAGAATGAAATTAGCAAGAATTTGGACATGCTTTCTTGAATTCATACTGCTGTAGATGAATTCTTTCTTAGCTGAAACCCAAGACTGCCAGCAAAAATAACTACTGTGAATTTGTTATTTTTATTTATTATTTTATTTCACATTTGTTTACCGGGTTAGTCCAACTGAGTTTGCAAACAAATCCATTTTCAGTGGAGACCTGAGGGGAAAAGCCCCAGGAAACATAACTAAAGATAAAGTGACAATATACAAATATTAAATAATGATCACAATACAAAAAAAGTGTAAATAAGAAAGAATTATTAACTATTTGCATTCCATTAATAGTAAGCAACCCATTTTCAGTGGAGACCCAAGGGAAAGATCCCCAGCAAAGATAAGCAAAGATAAACATACAGGCCAAAACTATTAAAAATAACACTGCAAATACAAAATTAATTATAAATAGAAAAACAAAAGAAAAAATTATGAGCATTAACGGTCCCATTGATAGCAGGGGTCTAAATTTACTACATATAAGACTAAAAACAAAAGGATAATCATTGTTCAAAAGAAGGAAAATGTACAGACATTGATAGGAAGTGGGGGGAAAATAGTGTGGAGAATGGGAGAGGGGAGAGAAAGGAGGGGGCTATAGTTGGGCTATAGCAGTAGAGCTGAGGATTTAGGAGGTTAGTTTAAGCAGAAGTTACTAACACTACTAACACTGAATATACCCTCCTGAACTGTCTATCCAAGAGCCAACTCCAACGAACTTTTAATCTGAATCTATAAGGCCTCTGTTTCCTGAGTCCTCCCACCACAAGGTTCCAAGAAAGTATGTGTACTGTTGTAACTCTGTACTACTGATCAGTTGATACTACTAGGTCGCAGTACGCCTCCCTGCCAGACTAGCCAGCAGCCACTACCCCCTCTGCTTTACTGATTGCTCTCCTAGTTCTCCCCATTATTTCTACCCCCTTCTCTGCTGTTTCAGTCCTCCCTGCACTTCTTTCTGCCCTACTGAACCTCTTCAGCTCCCTTCCTGATTCTCCCCTTGGGATCTCTACTACTCCAGTCAATTTGACCACTAGGTGGCACTCCACTACCTCTTACTGTTCCCACTATTTGTTTCCCTCTCCTTCCTTATCTCCCTTCTACAGCCCTCTACCTCCATTCCTCTGCTCTCTCCCTCTCTACTGTCCAGAACTCTCATCCTTCCTTTCCTTTACTCAGCCCTTTTCTACTCCCTTTCTGAAGTCTCTGCCTTCTCCCTATGTCTTTCTCCTTTGCATTCTACCCCCTAACCCAACTTCTCTGCTCATCTCACTACCCTTCCTCCTCTCATTCACTTACCTTCCCCATCTTCACAACTCTGATAAACTTGTTAAACTTACCTTCTGAATACTCACTCATTACTGATTGTCTTCTGCATTTTTCACCACCTCTGGCTCTTCCCGCTTCGTTCGCCCTTCGGGCTCATTCCACTCCCCTACCCTGCCCCCAAATCTCACCCGCCTCCAGCATATCCACATTTATACATCACCAACTCCACCCTACGTTTGTCTCAACCAATCACAGTCTTTCCCTCTTCCATCAATTCCTACATTAATTAACCAATCTAAAACCTCCTTTCATTTCTCTAACCTCTCTTACCCCTCCCACTTCTCACTACACTTAACCCTACCCTCTCTTCTCCTACTTTATATCTTCCTTCCACTCCTTTCACATTCTCTCCAAAACCACTCTCTTCCACCTACTTCTTTTCTCCATCCCTTACCCCACCCATTCTAACACGTACTCCCAAATTCTCATTTCCCTCAAACTCCCCTTCTCTCTTTTCATTTTTCTTATTCCTCTCCATCACGCTACTTCTTACTGCTCAATAACTCGCACATACCTGGCTACTACTCATACTTTCATTTTCTCCCACCCACTTCCTCCTCTACTCACTCACTTCCACCCCATTTCCCCCTGCCTTATCCCAATAAACCTACTACACCTCTTCCATCCCAAAATACTCTCCTCCTCTACAAAAAGCCTCTCACTTACATTTCCACCAACCCCAAGCAACTTCTTACTCTCCAAACTTAAAAGACTTAAAGTTTTCTTAAATCATTTCCTAGCCTTATCTGGAGACATTCACCCTAACCCTGGCCCCTGCCTCAGTACAAACAACTCCATCCCTCCTTCCCCCTCCTTCCCCACTTCTAATACACCTCTTCCTCCCACTCTTTCTACTCCTAAGACCTCTCTTAGCACCCTTAAGGTCTTCACTATCAATGCCCAAAGCCTTAACAACAAAATTCACCATGTTCACGCCTGGATTAATCACAACCAACCTGACATCTTAGCCATCTCTGAGACCTGGCTAAAACCCCATATCTCTGATTCTTAAATCCTACCTCCAGGTTTCAACATCCTCAGGATTGACCGAATAAACAAAAAAGGTGGAGGCTCTGTCATAATCTACTCTAACCTTCTCTCCATAATCCCCCTGCAAATCCCAACCCCTCTATTCAAAAATACTGAAATAACTGCTTGTCTGCTCCAACTCAATAAACATAAAAATATCTGCTTCATTTCTTTATACATCTCCCCTGGCGACAACATCTCTACCCTGGAGAATATTCTCCACTGGGCCTCATCTGAAATAAAATATGAAACATTTATTCGAGGTGACGTCAACATTGATTGGAACAAAATCAACACACCTTCCCCCTCCCTGGCTATCAACCTTTTCAACTTCTCCCAATTAATCCATTCTACAACCAGGCCTAACAAAAACCACCCCCCTGGTTCCATCATAGACTGGATTTTAGTCTCCCATCCTAACAAAATCTCTCTATCAGGCACTATCCCTGACTCCTTTAGTGACCATCTCCCTTCCTTCATTCATCGCTCAGCTAACCCCACTCAATTCCTACATCATTATATCCAAACTCGTAACCTTAGCAACTTCAACCCCACAATTTTTTCTAACATATTCAAAGAAATCAATTGGCAAATCCTTCACACTCTCTCCCTTGACAATGCTGTAGAACATTTTAACTCCATCTTCCTAAATACTCTTAACTCCCTAGCCCCCCTTAGAAATAAACGAATCAAAGCCAAATCTGCTCCTTGGCTGACCAAAGAGACTAAACATACCATGCAGCTCAGAGACAAATCTTGGAAGCTTTATCAGAAAAGTAAACAGCCTTTTGCCTTGTTCAAATATACCCAACTCCGCAACCAAGTAAAAAAACTAATCACCAGGGACAAAAAAAAAAACTACTACAATAAACTTCAGTCTGCTAATCATAACAACCCAAAACAATTTTGGAAATCTGTTAACTCTCTTCTCCATCCTGGGTCACAAAATAACCCCTGCCCTGACCCTAGTTTAACTGACAATGAACTGAGCTCACTCTTCAACACTTTCTTTACAGACTCTATAGCCAAGCTAACCAAAACATTCCCTAACAACAACCCTTCCAACTTCCTAAACTCTTCTAATGACTGTCACCCTATGTTTCAACTCAAACCAGTTTCCACAACTTCCATAAAGAAGCTCTTAACCAAACTAAAACCTTGTTCCAACACCCCCGACAACATTCCCCCCTCCTTCCTCAAATACACAGCCGAAGGAATAGCTCTTCCAATTAGCATCCTGATTAACCGATCCTTACAAGAGTCATATGTTCCCAAACTCTGGTGTTCAGCCTACATTCTACCACTTCATAAAGGAGATAAAAACAACTCCATTTCTAACTTCCGCCCTATAGCCCTACTCTCTCCTATATCTAAAATTCTTGAGAAATGTGTCCACTGCCAACTTTTACCCTACTTAACAGAGAATCAGCTACTTACACCCACCCACATGGTTTCCATTCAGGCCACAGCACCATAACTGCCCTACTTTCCTTCTTAGAAACAGTTAATCAAGCCTGAAATTCTGGACTTCTAGTATCCACTGTTCTGCTAGACCTTTTTAAAGCCTTTGATACCATCTCCCATTCACACCTACTCTGCCACCTCTCCAACCTTAATCTTTCCACTAATACTCTTTCCTGGTTCTCCAGTTACTTCTCTGACAGATCTCAGGCTGTCAGATCGAAGAACTCTACCTCCTCCTTCTTACCTACTCCTCAGGGATCCATCCTCGGTCCCATACTTTTCAACATCTTCATAAACAACCTTCACACTGCTCTCCCTGACACTACAGTCATCCAATACGCTGATGACCCTACCTTAGTCTGTGCCGCCCCCAACTTTTCTGAACTTCTTTCTGAAACTCAAACAGCTTTTTCCACTACAGAAAACTGGATGCACCAAAACCATCTCTCCCTCAACTCCAATAAATCCAAAAATACTAATTTTCCTCCCTTCCAAGGCTTCTTCCTTGGACAAAAACACTTTCAACATCCTCAGCAAAACTAACACTCCTATAGAGGTGGTCCCCTATGCTAAACTCCTTGGCATAACCATTGACGAACGTCTTAAATTCGACCTCCACATTCAACAAAACATAAAAAAAAAACACCAAAAACTAGGCATGCTCTACAGGAATAATCTATTTCTTTCAAAATCCTCTAGGCAAACCTTGGCTACCTGCTTCCTCCTTCCCTCTCTACATTATGGACCCCCTCTTCTCACTAATCTGTCTGCCTGCCTCTCTTCTAAACTTGAAGCTTGCTATAATAAAATCTCTAAATTTGCCACTAAATCCAAAAACTCAACCCACCACTGCCTCTCCCTTCAATCTTTAAACTGGCTAGAACTCCCAAACCATCTTGACTATCTCCAACTAACAACCACTCATAAATTAATATTCTACCCAGAAAAATGTCCTGCTCTATCCAACATCCTTCCCCCTTACATCCCAACCGATCTTTAAGATCTGAACACCAAAATCTAATCTCCATCCCCAGACCTAAACATCCCGCTGGCCAACAACTACTATCCTTCTCTCTAGGTAGGAAATGGAACTCTCTCCCTCCTTCTCTTAGAACCATACCTAACTCAGATTACTTCAAAACCCAACTTTTCTCACACCTATCTTCAAAATGGAAATGTTCTTGCTTTCACCCTACATAATCCCAAGGTTCCTGTAGACTAAGCCCCTATACTCCTGCACCTTTATGCACTCTAATTCTAGCTATGATTTAGCTGGCTCTAACTTCACTGTATGGATGAAAATATTGAAAAGTTAGCAAATCTAAAAAAAAAATGTTTCTGTTATTTTTATCTTTTGCTGTTGTTTTTTTTCTTTAGCATTTGCTGTGTGTACATTCTATTGTAAATTTGCATTTACAATGTTCTTACTGTGTGTACATTCTATTGTAAATTTGCATTTGCAGTGTCTTACTATGTTTTCTTGCTGTGTGGACTATCTTTTGTATTCTTCTCATACAGTGTATCGGTTGTACTGCCTTTGGAGCTTTTCTCCCCGGGCCTCCATTGAAAATGGGTTCTTCTTCGCCCAGTGGACTTCCCCGCCCGGTAATCAAACTGAAATAAATAAATAAACACAGAGAGAAAGTTAGGAGATGCAAACAGGTTATACAGTAGGACAGACTAAGACTATGTGTGGTCAAGACAATGGCATAATTTCATGTTTAGTGGGTAGGATTTAAACTCCTTTTTAAAATAGGGAAAGGAAACGTTGGATCTAATATGGAGAGGGAGCTTTTTTATTCTTTTTTTATTCTTTTTTTTTAATCAAAAGGAATGATATATTATACATTTACCCCTACCCGAGACAATAAGCTAGACAGCATAGCCAGTGTGACCATTTAACAGAAATGTAACCATAGCATACAGTACAAAATAAATTGCACTTAACATATGAATAACAGCAGGTAAACATTAACGATCATGGCAGCAAAAAAAAAAAAAACACTCACCAATAAATATTGCTAGAACAGCAGCGTAATCACAATCCACCCACTGAAGCATGCATGCCAACTAGAGCAGCTTGGCACTGCTTATGCAAGCCAGCACCCTAACCATAAGAAAAGGGGAATAGAGGGGTCATGAAACCAGACCCGTCTACCACCACCTATCAGTCTGTAACAAAGGATATTCCTCTATTTCCTTACAAACCACCATCATTATTCGGCAACACATCCTGTAACATCAATTAAATATTTAAATTAAATAAATAATAGCCAGTTTCACTTAAATGAACCCCATCCCCCCTATGCCATAATGGATCCTTGTTGGCCAAATCACAATGTGATAATATCTTGACACCTAATGAACCAAGAGCTCTTGTGACTCTATAGTTGATGAAATGCTGAGCTACCTCCAAAGCCTTAAAACATTCATCATGCCTCCAAACTAGCCTTGGCAACACTTCTGGCAAAACAATAAGACTTTCTTAAACCTCTGTCTCAAAAGCAGCAAATCATGTGAATCTGTCCAAGAATCCCTCTTTTTAATACCAAATCAAAATCAGTATCCCCAAAGGGAAAACAACTAATTTGATAAAAACTGTCTCCTGATGCAACAAATTCAGCTTACTGAGCAACTCTCTCCAATGCATCTCTCTACAGTCACACTAAATAACCTCCCAATTCAAGGGGGTTGAAACTTAACATACTGCCATGTGGTCTGACCTCTCCAGCCATTTCCAACAAATAAAATAAAAGAATGACTAAGGATAGTAATCTTGCTGTACTCTGAAAAAAATGTCAAATAAGATCAACTAACTCAACATACCACATCAATGATTATAAAATAAAAATGCATCTGAAACCCACCTTCCCGCTCTCCTTATGACTGTCACTGAGCTACCCTCCAAGGCCAAATCCAATGCATGACCTATCTGAAAGGAATGCAAATTGAAACAGTCCCATTAACACCTTTTTACCATAAAGCCCTTCTTACCACCATCACAAACTGACTTTGAAATTTAACTTTTTTTAGACGAATTCTACTTAACTGCAGAGTGATATAACGAGGAGTTAATTTTTAATTGACCATTCAGTACTTTAACTCCTTTCACCTTCCAAAAAGCTAACTGACTTCCATCTGCCAACTCCATATTCCTACAACACTTACTCCATGCAACTGGACACAACAAACTTTCTGAATTAGCATGCAATATCACTCATTGACATTGTCTTCACTGATGCCCTTTTGATCTACTCAGCCAAACCAGTACCACTACATCTGTAATACAGATATCCTTCCAATAAAAATTACCCAAAAGTTCAATAGCACAAAATGCACCAGCATACATAAAAGCTAACAAAAAAGGCTGTAATGCACACTTACAATTAGTAGGCATGACAATTAGTAAACTTTAAAAAAAATCTTCAAAAGGCACCTGCCCAAATGCAAATACTTATCAAAATTCACCTGCTTCAATTTTTCCCAGACATTCAACATCTGTAACACCCACCAATATTTGGTAATGTCAAGCAAACCGATCAGCTTTACCAACACACTTAGCACTGCCATATGCACCCTAAATGTACTTCCTCACTCAGCTCTCATCTATACACAAAATACCTACATACTAGCCTTTGTGAACAATCCCTCTAAACATTTAGGAGGGTGCTGCCTAAATGACATAAAGGTTGACAACATGAATCTGCAAGATCTTCTTGTAGCCCTGGATCAAGACTGAGTCAATCACCAAGATGCTATCATATTCCAATGTTCCATAACTCAGCAGGCACTGGCAATGCTACTAAGTCTGCTTCTGCACCCAACCACTGAAATCTGTTGAACTAAAAATGAAAAACACTATCAGGCACAATATTCAACTTCCCTAACATGTGATTTACAGAAAATGACAAATTAATCTTTAAACTCAACAATACTAGCTTGTGCAGAACCACCTGAACCAACTCTGACCCAGCTGACTTGTTTGCCAACACCTAAACAACTGCTTCATTATCTAAATGGAAAACACATTTCCAGATCTACAAATCCACCTGCCAAACAACAACTGCTGCCCAAATAGGTATAGACTCAAAAAGGCCAAGTCCTCCCTTCAGACTTCAGGCCATTCTAATGGCCACAGCACTGCAAACCACTGTTTCCAAAAAATCTCAGCCATCCCACTGCCACCCACTGCATCCATAAATAAATACAAATTTTCCGATGATAGTCAGCCATGCTGCCAAAGGAAATGCCATTAAAATTTTCCAAAACAATAACCATACTATGATGTCCTGTTTCACTTTAGTAGACACCCTAACCCAATAATTCTAGGTTCTTTCCCCCCTAATAAATCCATTAAAAATCGATTAAATGTCTACCTGGCCCCACTGCTCTAATTGCAAATTCAACAAGCCTAACAAATACATTACCTGCTTAACCATCACCGTTTCTTCCATCTCTATAGGAGTAGTTTAGCCAGCCCCCCCCATGGGTTTCCTTATGTCCATGTGTAGCACTGCATATCCCTTTCTTATGCAGAGGTGGTCTGCTTGCCAAGTAGAGATCCCCTTTTCTCAACTCCTCTGCAAAGTCACACTCATGGTCTAACCAGACTCTCATGTCATCAGGCAAAGTACCAAGGGCTTGTTCCCTCACCAAAAGGTCTGCCAGTCTCTCAAAAGTGGTGACCTGGCACCCACTCACCCATCTGTGAAAGTAGGTACTTAAGTCAGCAATATAATCACATATACTTTCATCTGCCTTGCGTCCATGTTCACAAAACTTTTTTCTGTATGCCTCAGGTGTAAGTTTGAAACAGACAAGCAAGCATTTAATTTTGTAATAATTCAAACAATCTACATCATTTAACTTTGCTACAGCCTTAACAGCTTTACCATGAAGAAAGGAAGTCAGGAGCTGAACCCAGAGCTTACAGTTACCATCATATTCCTTACATACCCTCTCAAAAATATTAATAAAACTATCAAAGTCATCCCCATTCATGTACTGAGGAAAATGTTTGCTGACCTTTATGGCTTCTGGGTTCTGTTTATTCCCTTCCCCATTACCTCCATGACCCTCCCAAAGGGTTTGAAGCTCCATTTCAAGCTAGCACTCTCTCATTGTCCTCAGCCTCTCTTTCTTCAGTCTCAAGTCATTTAGTCTCCAGTTCATATTGGTGTGGCCTCTCCTTGGCCGTCAGATGTCACATTCACTCCTCAGCCTCCAGACATTGGGTTTCCAGGAGATGTCTGTCTTTGGGCTACAGTCACTTGGCTTCCAGGCACAGCCTCTTTGCTGATTCCATTTCAAGACATCTGGCCTCCAAGTACAGCCGCTCTAAATCCAGATGGATTCTCAGGTCCTCTGAAGACAATGTGGACTATGCCATCTTGGCAGGCTGCACATCACTAGCATCACACTGGATATCCTCTGAATGGCTGGTCTGATTTGTGGTTGCAACCAAAGCTGAAACCATTGCTTCCTTGGTCAGACTTGCATGTTCTAATCCTCTGGATTCACACTCCTTAGCCAATTGGATCTTTTTCAGCTTACTAAAATATTCTGCTGACATCCTTGCTTGCTATCCTTGACTATCTAACTAAAAAAAATAATAAATAAATAAAACAGTGGTGGATTGAAATTCTGAATGTTTACCTTGTGACTGTCAAGAGTGCACACCTTAATGACAACTACACACAGATTACTGAAATCCAATGAAAAATCCCACTGAGCTGCCGCCAAAAATGTAATGTCCAGTTAATGTCCCATCAGACTGCCAGCAATAATGTGACGTCCCCCACTTAAAACCCAGGTCAGTAATTAAGGAGCCTCAATCCTCACAACTGACTCCAGGATGGGAGCATCATGGAAAACACCAGAGCACAGAGCACACAAGAGTAAAATTCCACAATTTCCCTTAAGAGCACAGCAGGAACATGTTTTATTTCCTGGGACTGGACTATATACTTCTGTCCATCCCAAATGTAATCCCTTATTATATAATTCAGAGCAACACATTCCAGTTTAAGACCTCTGACTCACTCACACTCAAAGTAAATTCAAATCTCCCACACTCAAACACTTATGGGAAGCCTGACACAGATTTCCAGATGTGTTCCCTCCACAATACAAATGATAAATGCTGCCACTAGAGTCAGACAGATCTACATTCCCTTCAAAGGGTGATCAATTATTAAAAAATAACCATCCAAATAAATGATAGTTACTACGAGAAGCAGACAGGCATTCAAGGTGACCTGGGGAGTACGGAGCAGGTATAAACACTCTCTAATCTTTAAAGGATACACTGATTGTCCAGCCATAATATAAAGCAATGAAAAACATTTAATAAAAAGTAAAAATGATTATTAAAAAAAATGAATCGATAACATTCAATAAACACAAGAATTCAATCACCAGAAACATAAAATTAAACTGTAGGCTAGAAGTCCATCATCTTAGAAAAACTCTATCTAAATAACTAAACTTTCCCAATCTAACTAGAAAATACTGTCACTGATCTAATCTAAAACATAACAGCAATGCAAAGATAGGATTGCAGTTTTTTTGATGAGTCCTTTTTTTGGGTATCCACTGTACAGCACTGTAACTGACTACAATTCTTAATTAACTGCTGCTCTTAACTAACTGCCTTCAACTGACTTCAGCAGTCTCTTTTACATTCTATGTTAACAGTCTCTACTGTCTTATTTTAAAAATAACAATCAGCTGTTTGAAAAAGTTCTTTTTTTTCCCTATCAATTATCTTTTCAGACAATCACATAGCAACCAGGAACATTCTAATGACATCACCTATTGATCAGCTAATTCTCCACAGACAGTTTGTACTTTAGAATCTCCCTCACAAACATGTGCAATTCGAAATGTATCAACACACTGACAGATTCTTTAAACAGGGAAATACTCAACACTTTAAAAATTTATTTACATTTCACAATTAGACATGCTGGCATACAATACAAGTTAATCTGAGAATATACACAAATCTCCTGTCAGACATGCTAACACGGATGGCAGTGTTTTCATTTTCTTCACACCTTATACTCAAACCTAGCTCAGAACACAAATCAATAAATGTCTGCATAGCCACACCTGGCTCTGATTCTCCTTCCCCAACTAACACAAAAGTCATTCAAATAATGCATAGCCAGATGTTCCAGGATCTCTGCACCAAAATACACTGCAGTGCTGAACTAAACCTTTCAAAAGTTTCACAAGCCGCAGCATACCCCATGGGCATCATTTTAACAAAATAAAACTTTCTTGCCAAACACATACCAGACCATAGCTAACCAGCTTCATGAATCATCAGCAAAAAAATGTTGTGTCAACATCTTACTTAACCTACCAGGCATGCTTAAACATTTTAATAATACAAACTACATCACAAAATGTATACTGAATGCAAATATCCCTTTTATCAATATGATCATTAACAGATCCACCTTCAGGAAAAGTCAAATGGTAAATCAAATGAAATTCACCCTCTCTCTCTCTTCTTAGGTACCAAACCTAAAGGCAATATGCAAAAACTAACAAATTGTGGCCACACAAATGGGCACAAAACCATAGCCCCTCCTGAAGCCACTGACACATTTACTTTTTCTCTAACTGATCTCATGTTCTTAGGAATCACTTCACAACCCCCAACTAAAGATCATATACTAAAATCCATTGAAAAACCTTCAATCAAATTATCTGCATCCTGCGGGTTAGGGTACTCCCTCAACAAATCCTGCTTCCACATTTAAGGCTGGAATGTGACCAATGACATGCCTAAACTCCCCCTGGCTAACAATTGCCCCTTGAGCCATGAAACTTCCCCTTGCCTCTGAGACTGCTATTACCTATAGTACTCTGCCTAGCATTATCTTGCTAGAATGCCAGACTAAAATTCTTCCTCTTGCAACATGCATTCACCACAAGATCCACCCCATACAGACTGCACAGGGATGAACAAAATGGCAAGAAGGCCAAGTAAACTTGTCTGCATTAAAAGACCAACAAATGTCACTTTCTTGCTCCCCTTTCCCTGATGCCACTCTAACTTGATTATCCATCCTGTCAACCATGGTGCCAAGTCATGTATCAGCATGGCATGACTCCCATTAATGGACTTATCCATCATCTTAAGTTTTCTAAAATGCTATTCATACCATAACCATGCATTAAACCAACACAAACACTGAGCCCCCATAACTGCAAGAAAATATAGCAACAATAGCAACCCTTGTGATGCTTCTATTTCTGAAATAACAGCAATCATATAAACAAAGTCCTGGACCCAATTGCCCCAAGACCTTTTCCTATACTTACCTAACCTCCTCTAATGCTACTAATGCTGCAGCCAAATCCTTAGCCCTCAGTGACTCAGCTTCTACAAATTTCTGAGCATCATCAGCATCAGTCAAATCAAAAATATCCACATCTTCCCCATGCCATATCTTTTCTTAACTGTTAGTGAAATATGCAGTTTCAGGAATAAACCTGACTGTGAAACCAGCAAACTGTGCCTCAGTATTCCATCTACTGCAAACCTGCACTAGGTAGATCACCCATCCCAGGCAAATCTGACATAGTAGTAACTTGACCTAAAAGTACTTGTCTGTCCTCCAATGTACCGTCTTGATGCTCTCCTAAAAGATCACTGACTCCAGAATGACCTACCTGTTGACTGACCACTCCTGAAATTAACAACTTTTGCAAATTTAGCCTATCAGCAGTACTCAGCTCTTGCAAAAAAAAAAAAAAATGCCAACCAGCATTTTGATGCAGTACTCAAATCCTGAAATCCTTCATCCATAGCAGTTAAAGAATTACCTGCAGGAAATTGAGGAGCTGACACTGCTGGCACAACTACCACTGTATCCTTTGGTCACAACCTTGACCAAAGTTTTCTGCCTGTCTCTTGGCATTCATTGACCCTATCCCTTTTACTGCTGTCCTGTTTCTTCAAAACAGCTCACCATCATTTTTATCTCAAATGCCCCTGCAGGACCTGCAGCCCCTGATGATTCAGCCTCTGGAGCTGGTGGTGTCATGCCTTGAATCAATGTTTCTACTTGAGCTAAGATACTCTCCAATGGAGTATTAAAGATATTGAAAACCACCATCTTGTAATATAGAAATCTAAGAACAATCGAACAAGGCAAACACTCCTCCACCCCTTCAAATCATTATCCCGAATACTCCCCACCACACTGACTCCCACCAAAGCGTACATCTTAACTGAAGCAATACACCACAGACTTACTGAGTCCCTTTTTGTAAACCAGCCCACTTTACACTTCCAAATTAAAACACAACTACCACCATAGTTTTCGACCAGCAATACCATTTTAAAGATCTGTCCTGAAAAAAAAAACACTTTTACCAACATCACTATCTCCACCGCCCATTACCCAAACCCCAAAACCCCAAAACTACCCCAGAAACACTAACTGAACACTAGCAGCACTGTTTTTTTTTAATTTGACAACTCAATCTCACTGATCTTCCTTCTTAAACCCTCTGTAACCAGAAGCTTCCATCCTTTCTACCTCCTCCTCCAACCCAAATTAGCAAGTACTCTCCAAAATAATGGCCTAACTAGCATCAAAACCTGCCTATGTTAAACACTCATAAACATTTGCAACTATTATACCATGTCCATGAGTGTTAAAGAATATGAACTTTTTCTCCCATACTTCCACTTTCATTACTTAAACTGTGGAATTTACCCTTATCACTGAAACTATGCCATTGATGATTCCATAACCTAATCATGCCACTCCATTCATGATGCTTATGGTATAACTCAAAGCTGAAAGAAAAACAATGAAATTACACCTTAACCAAAACCTGCCAGCCTACAGGAGCCAAATGTGATAAATGGGTGGCTCCATGGTATGATCCCAGTCTAATTTGTTTCTTCTGGTATAACTATCCTTGGTATTAATTGTTGTCATTTTTTTTAAATCTACCATCTTTTTATATATGTCTAGTCTACCATAAGGTTCTATAACAGACTGCAGACCACCTCACCATTTTACATTAGGACACGTTACTCTGTTCAACTACATCATAACTGCAAAGGAAGGATATTATGGAAGGCTTCAGGAAATCACATCACTGTCATGCTATCCTTTGATAAATCAGCTACATTTTAAGATACATGCTGTTGAAGCACATGCCTAAGGAAAAGCACTGCCTATACCCTAACCACTTGAATGACTGTCCTGCTTGGCTGCTATGACAGATTATCACATAATCCCCTTTGATTTTATTTTGCTTATATATTTATTGATTTATTTTATTAAATTTTAATTGCACCGTAACTTGATATCCAATGCCCAAGTACATCCTAACCTGCTGCCAGGCCCACCCAATGTTGCATGACCTCTCCCTGTCTAATGTAGAAATTCAACTTCACAGTTGCAGCAGCAACCACTGTCCCATGACAGCCCCAGATCATACCTCTCAACTGTCCAGATTAAGATTATAAGATCAATACTTAAAATTGTCTTAATTTTTGGACCTCTGTACCCTCATTAGATATGACTTTGTCCAGATTTCTTGTATTAAGAGGTTGAGAGGTATGTCTCAGACACATGGCTGAAATGCAACAGCCACAACACAGTTTCAGCTAAAAGTCCACTTTTTAAAGCTTCAGCTAAAAGCCCAATTGGCTGAAAAACCTTTAACTCAAGTATTAACAGCCATCCAAAGATCCCGCCTAACTTCAAGAAGAAAAAAAAAACTTTGCATGCTTGCCTCTATACCCCCCACAAGTAAAACCAGTCACTACCTGATCTCATTATATGATTCTAATGGTCACTTGGCATGGGTAAATGGTGCCTGTGTGATCAAACACCCACACCAAAAAGAGAAATTATCCCAAAGCCCCTGCCTTATATACTGCAACCATCTCCCTATCCTCTGTTGTCTACATCATATCTCTGTCCATATCCAACCCCCACTCTCCTTCACGTAACAATTATCCCACTTTAAATAACACACCAATCAGGAGGATATGTACAAATTTGTCTGCTTAGCAAACTAAATTTAGAACACCTCATCTTATTTTTTGGCACAGTAGTGTACCTGTTCTCTAAACTACCATGTCCTCTAGATTACCAGGGTGTTCTGTAAAAATGCCATATTTATTCCTCTTTTATAGATAAAACTAGGGGTAACATCTAATACTGTTGCTGCTAGTTCTTGATTGCCTAATCTAACTTTGCAGTTGTTTACTACTTTTTCTTTGATATTATTAAAATCCACAGAAGTTAAACCTAGCATGATATCCACCCTGTCAAAATCATTCTTGCTGTTTTTTACAAAGGGATGTTTCAAAATTGCTTGAAGTACTGCATTCATGTGTCTTGTAACTTCCTCTTAAAATGTGTCTATTAATCTTTCTGAATAGATTCTTTCAAGAATGAAACTATTCAAATTAGAAATGGCACTTAAGAGAATGGGCACTTATTTTGTGTAGCATGCTGTCAGTGAAGATTTATCATTGCATCAGCTTCTTTTTACTGTTAAGAACAAGAAGGTTTCCAGGACAGACACATTCTTTAACTGTAATATAAAGCATATATATTGCCATCAATAAGATATGGTGAAGTTATTATGTCGATAAAGCAACAATGGAACTTTTATAGGCACAACTTGGAAATAATACAAAAGAGTGACACTAATACATTAGCAAAACATAGTACAAAATGTCAACATTTTAAGAGATTTGTGTTTACAGTTATAGAGAAACCTGAACTTGGTCTTCAAGGAGGGGATTTGGACCATGTACTTGAAGCTAGAGAATTGTTCTTAGTTTAACTTAAATGCTAGGGAAGACCCAGGCTTGAATGGCATAACATGCATATAATATATTTAAACATGAGGTCTTTAAAAAAAATTAAACAATTTGGGTGCTAAATACATCTGGACAGCCCTGCAGTACAATCCATGGACATGTACTGAAATATTCACTATATGTGCCATGCTACACAACATCATCCTGACAAAACAGCTTCAGCAGGATCAACAAGGGGAACGGCACAAATCTCACAACCAATGCTATGGTCACCACAGCCACATGCAAATGAGTAGTCAGAGGGAGAACCACTAGCTGATGTGGGTGTAGGCAGGCTTAGGCGTGCTGAATATTATACCTCTCGACTGTCCAGATTAAGATTATAAGATCAATACTTAAAAATTGCCTTCATTTTTGGACCTTTGCCCCCTTATTAGATATGGCTATGTCTAGATTTCTTGCATTAAGAGGTTGAGAGGTATGCCTCAGACACATGGCTGAAATGCAACAGCCACAACACAGTTTCAACTAAAAGTCCACTTTTTAAAGCTTTAGCTAAATGCCCAATTGGCTGAAAAAGCTTTAACTCAAGTATTAACAGCCATCCAAAGATCCCCCTCTAACTTCAAGAAGAAAAAAAAAAAACTTTGCACGCTTGCCTCTATACCCCACCCCCCCCCACAACTAAAACCAGTCACTACCTGATCTCATTATATGATTCTAATGGTCACCTGGCATGGGTAAATGGTGCCTATGTGATCAAACACCCACACCAAAAAGAGCAATTATCCTACAGCCCTGCTTTATATACTGCAACCATCTCCCTATCCTCCCTTGTTTACATCATATCTCTATCCATAACTCACCACCTCTATCCATCACGTAACCCATATCCCACTTTAAATAATGGACCAATCAGGAGGATATGCACAAATTTGTCTGCTTAGCAAACTAAATATAGAACACCTCATCTTATTTTTTGGCACAAACATTTGCTAATATTCCAACACAGGAGTGTACCTGTTCTCTAAACTACCATGTCCTGTAGATTACCAGGGTGTTCTGTAAAAATTCCATATTTATTCATCTTTTATAGATAAAACTAGGGGTAACCACTAATACTGTTGCTGCTAGTTCTTGGTTGCCTAATCTAACTTTGCAGTTGTTTATTAAATGCTAAGGTCACCACAGCCACATGCAAATGAGTAGTCAGAGGGGGAACCACCAGCTGCTGTGGGTGTAGGCAGGCTTAGGTGCACCGAATATGCCCTCACATTGGCTAAGAGACAATGCATAGCACACTCACTCACCACTTAAGGGTATAAAACCTTCCTTCTATGCACATACATATATTAACCTTGATGCCAGGCAATGATCACAATCTTTACCTCCCCATTTATTGGCTGTGTACTGCTTGCATCAGACAGAGTCAGCCTGAACCAAAACTATGGCAACTGCAACATTTACAAGGTAAGTCTTTAACCTGGTGTGCATTGTTTAATATGAATGAGTGGAATATCCTTGTATTTCATTATTTGTTAGAGTAAGCAAGTAAAAGATGGGAGATTTCTACAGAAATGACCTCAACATGTGATAACAGGGACTTATTTGACATATATGTGTCCATTACTAAGTAGTAGGCCTTAGGCATCAAAGATTCACACAGTCATACCTCTCAAAAGTACTGATGATCACTGCATGTTCTCAGTTTAGCACCATACGTTTGTACTGGAAAATCATTAAGAGAGAAGTTAGAAAGTAATGATAGACATTTCAGTTTCAGACTGCACAACCCCCCAAGATCATCCACAATAAAGTTGGCAGTTCAACACTGCAATTGAAGATATACTAAGCACTAAGTCAGCTATGCACCCTGAGCATCAGACACAAAGCTTTTGTATCCCAGAATCCAAAAAATAGAAAATAAGGATGTGGCACAGTTATCATCACTTGCACAGGGTGTTAGATGGGGGGGGGGGGGCAGGAAGCCTAGACTGACACAAAAGGTTAATGAGTGTGTGTGTGTGTGTGAGTAAATAAGAGAAGATGGCAGACATTTGGATACGCCAACAAATGGCCAGAGAGACAAAATTAGTTTTAAGCTGCACGTCTGAACTTTGTAACTGTTTTGTGTGTATGTCTGTAGGGGCTGTCCAGGTGAAATTGTTGTGTGAGTGTCTGCATGAACACAGCCAAGCTCTGTGCTAGCTCTAGGTCTTGGTATGTTGGATAGGTGCAAGCCATGCATGGTAGAGGTGGTAGTTCATTGTTGTCATCCCCGACCATGAGAACTGGCTCTGCCAGGAGTTGCGCTGGCACTTCCACACCCAAGGTCAGATGCACTGCTGCTACCTCAACATTACTGATGTCTTCTGAATGAGGTCCTGCCATGTCTGGGTGTGGACAGCTCACCCACTGAAGAAGCAGTGTAAGTACCGCCTCTGTGGAAGTGTGATCAGGCATGGCCATGATGGCTAACAACAGATAATGTGGCTGACCTACACCCACAGGGATGTCATTCCCCTCCCAGCAGATATTCCATCACAAACCGTGCCCTTTCTATGACAGATACCCCTCACTCCAATGTGTCATTCATCTGATCCATTGAGTCAGCAATAAAGTGGAGACAGTCACACATATCAGGCTGTGCCACATCTACACCCCTGAACATTTGTCTGGAGCACCTATGGGAACATGCCTCTGTCTCTATGATGGCCCTAAACATACATTGAGTGGCACAGGAAGAGACATCTGGATCAGGTGGAGGAGAGACAGCTGGCATCCTGTGAGTACCCCTAACAACTCTCCTGCATGGCACCTTGCCCACACTTTGGCTATTGCTAGAGTCAACAGGCACTGAAGCCACAGTAACCACACTTCTTTGATCAATGGTCTTGCCCTCCACCTGTCCAATATGTGAGGACTCACTGGAATGGGTAGGTATTAGCCTACTGGCTATGTCCAATGGGATTACAGGTGATGGCTGTTTGTCAACCTCAGAGTCAGATTCAACCACTGCATCCACAACTGTGGCCACCACCATCATCAGAGAGCCTGCTCATACACCAGTGACAGGTGGTAGAGGTCCCACTCTCCCACTGTCAGGATCACCTAAAATAATAAGCAACAAACACAGGGAAAACATTAATACCTACACTACAATAGTCCAATATATGCTAACAAACTAACACTGGTCCCAATATTACAGATATTACAGCAATACACACAGCAATCTTGATATCCACATCACACACTAAAATATTTCATTAAATTGCTCTGCAATACTGACAAAATGTTTGGCTTACCATCTACAGATGAGGTTTTCCTCTGCAAGCCAGATGGCCCTAGAAGAAGGTAAGAAAAAGATAAGGGCAACATCATCACAATTAATATTAATATAGGGGGTAATATTTTACCCCTTTATATGTCCATTAACTATGCTTTCTACAAGAGCTTTGCTGACAACTCCAACCTAAGCTAATCAATCAGAATGTGTTGTTGACTGTAGCAATCTTCAATCCCCCTCCCCCCAAAATAATTCTTATGACACAGAAGTAATGCATTGGTTTCAGCTGTTTTACTATACAATGGTATTCAACAGTTGAGATACCAAAGCTTACTTGGTAGCTCCTCCTGGGACATGCTTGCTGTCTCTGAAACTGTTGAACCAACGTCCAGTACATGCTGTTCTGCAGTTTCCTGGGAGCTGTCTGCATCCCTGACAGTGGACAGGAACTGTTAGTAATGACTACATAGCAGGTTCTCCCCAATACCCATCCAATCATGGCCCACTGCAGCTGGTCACCTCCATGTAGATGTGTTCATGTCAGTGGTCCTATGGCACACCTAATCATATGTCCTGCCATGGCCACCCATGGCATTCACATCATGCACAATCAGCTGTCAATTTTGCATTCTGCTTGCCATATCTCTCCATACGTTTTCAAGCAGGAAGGCACCATATTGCCTAAAAACATTCACTATCATTTGAGTTTCAGCATCAGTGAAGGGTGATCTTCAAGTATTGACATGCCTGGGTGGCATACTCATAGGTATCCTAAAAGAGAGCAGAAGGATACAACACATAATTATCAAGTATCACATAACTACAAAATAATTGTTCCCAGATAAAACAGAAAAGGCAACATCTCAGTATTACCCACTGGAGAAATATAAAACACAATAGAGATGTGAAATATGAACAACAGAGTGGATTCAATAAAAGAGGAGTAACAATAGCAACATGTCCTTGTCTGTGCCTTAACAGACATGCAGCTTTGTCCCCTCCCACCCAGAAAACAAGCAATTGACACATTTTGCTAAAAAAAATCTTTGAAATGCTAAATGTGCTATCAAATGAACTGTCCCTGAAACATTTGTACACATTTATCACAGAACATTTCATTTTAAGGTATTGATAATCATGTATACCTATGAAATGCCTCGACAAACATGCTCATGGCATCAGTACACTTGTAAGTAATGCATGCAGATAAAAACATAAAGGCCTTTGCTTCAGATTTTTCTTAATCGCATTGCAGCATATGCAGTATGTAGCTGGCAAAATTCAAGCAGACCATCTGAAGTTCAATAGTCCTCTGTGCAGATATATCTCAAAGTAATAGCCTATATTTAGTCTTTTCCACTTAAACAAGTCTACTCACCATCAGTTTGCCTAGCTCATGGTTCCCTTTTTATATGGTATACATTCAGGGCTGCTAGCACAGTGAAGCTGCAGATGAGGTGTTAACTGATTAGAATTTCTGAATACCAAATACTTGTATCCATACAGGAGATGTAAGCATGGTGCAGGCACTCCTTCAGTGTTTGTTTTTAATGGATTGCAATTGTCAATGATTACTGGTTGGGAGAAGGAAAACAAAACAGCACTGCAAGCTGCCTTACATCAAGTGGGTGTGTCGTGTAAAGACTTACAAAGTGTTAGATATAAGACTGGAAATGTAAGTAAGCAGCACACAACTCACCGGTTATGTTCATTAACATCCAACCTCCCATTCATTTGTTGGCAACTGTATATAACATGTTTACAGTTAATATCCTCACACATTTTAAGGTCAATGATATAGAATGGGTTACAGACTGTATGTCTTAGATTACTGGTCAGATAAGTGAAGAATAACTAACAAACACAGACAAATAACTCATAGCTCTATATTTGCAAGCAATAATCACAACTGGTTGTGTGAACACTTAGTGCACTATATCCAAAAATAATAAGTGTACAGATAACAGTTGTATGGTTTCATATTACTGTAGATAATGTTTTTCAGTTGGTTGTGTGCAGAAGGATTTCCGTTCCTTGCTTTAAAGCTGTTTGTGTGGCATGCAGTGATAAAGCACCCATCCTGTGTTCTGAATGTTCATTGAAGTGAGAGTTCAGACTCAGATCTATGTAGACATATCTCTTGTGAACCAACATTTTTGTAGTGTGTATGTCAGACTGATTTTCCTCATTTCAACTACTTGTCCCTTTTTTCTTTTCTTTTTATCCTTTTATACTTTTTTAAAAATTGTTCTTTTCTTGGGGAAGCAGTGTTTGTGCAATGCAGTGCTTAGAGCAATCACAGAAACAGAGTAAAGGAATGTTAGGTTTGGGTGTTCTTATCTCATTTGCATGAAGCACAGCAGTGCACAAACTGGACAACTGGACCACCCAGGAAGCAGATAGAATGCAGACATCCAAAAAGAGAAACTGAATACATTCAATTAATTCAATTGGGCACTGCACAAACCCACTAAGCAGCGTTGCACAACAGTTAACAGAAAGACCTTAAAAATGATTAGTAAATTAAGGAATGTCATGCAATTAGTCCTGTGGCAGTACTGGAGTACAGATGATCCTGCATTCCAGCATAAATTGTGCACCCTTTGTTTTGCTGTTGTGACAGTGTAATTTATAACAATGAACTGAAATACAGACAAGTGTTATTTCAACTTTCTTGTGGCAGCAGGTTTAAGTGTTGTACACATGGTCCTGGGTTCTAATACAGGATCTTCCATGCACTTTTACTGTTGCTTTACTTCCTGTTATATTCAATCTCATTTATAACACACACATACATGTGTAACAGCTCAAACTGTCATCTATATTCATGACTAAGGCTGAGCAGCACTTTTTCTGTGGCAAAGATGGAAAACCAATGTTGTAGAAGAAAATGTTTTGCTCCTTATGCCTAGGTTTGAATCCCACAGTTTAAAAATCATTTTTCAGTGTATAAAGGTGAAAATAAATGTGTCACATCATTACATGTATGCCTCCAGTGCATGTCTGTAAACCTAACTCACCTAAGAGTTAACTTCCAATTTCCAATATATATTTCCAGGTTACATAAGTAGACACACCTAAAATTAAGGCGAAGTATCAGGCTTAACCTTCAAATTGCAATTATTTAATTCCTCACTGCTTGACACTGCTGCTCTTCACTTACCATTGTACAAACATTTTGCTTGGATGTGCACACACCAGGTAAACACAATAACTGAAATTGGTGGGGAAGCATCAGTCTCCATTGCTCTAGATCTGCTGGTAGACATGACTGGTGTTAGTGGGGAAGGTTTTGGGGACAGAGATGGGGTGTCCAAGACTCCAGGATATTTACTGGACTCCTGGTAAAGCATCACAGCCTAAGGCTTCTGCAGCAGGACTATTCTGGCTTCCAGTACATGTCTGAGGGATGGAATAGTTTAGCCCATGCTTTATTCAGTGCCACTGATATCCCACACACTGGAGAGCAATGTGAGCATTATTTTAATGACACACAGAGGAGAAAGAGGAATACTTTCAACCATTGGTTGGAGGAATTTAGGACTGTGAACATCCCACAGCTGTGTAAGTATCTAGTAAAAAGAGTACCTGTAAGACTTAGAAAGCTTAATATTGGCAAGGCTGATATGCATAATGCTCTTCTGCTCTTTTATTTTCTTTCCCCAGCTCCCAGCAATAAGGAGTTAAATGCCCAGGCCAATGAGGCAAGACTGGAGAGACTGAGGGAAGCTAGTGGTATGTATGCAGCAGAAGAGAAGTGCTATTGTAGCATTAAAAGTTGAAGATAACTGTGTTGGTATTTTATAGAGTTGCATCAAACTGAGTATAAATATTCCAACCATAAAACTAAGTATGCATGTATTAGCCTGTAGCACAACAGGACCCGGAAGCACGTAAACAAAGGCTTTCAAAATAAGCAGATGAAGAAATCAAACAGCTGCTAGGTCTCCAAAAAGATCCTTTAATGTAACCAGGCAAAGTAAAAATCCACAATATCTTCCAAGCGCTTTCACTCGACCACATGCGAGCTTTCTCAAGGCAAACAACATTGCTGGAAGTTCATTCACATTAAATACTTCCAGAATCATCACATGACTTCCTGTGAACCTTTCCCAAAAGGAAAATCACCATATAAGGAAATTCTAAAATACATTCTTATTATCATTTAAAATAATTCATTTTCTAAAAATAATTCAGTTTCTAAAAATGTCTTGGCGACTGAATAGCATAATGAACTTAAAATTGAATACAAACGATTAAAATGTGTCATAAAACAATTCTGTAAAATGTGTTTATAGTTTTATAATACAAATAAGTGCAGTAACCCCTTTTAACCATACGGGGTGAAATCAAAACTCCAATTTAAAACCTAGAGTTACTAACTAGCATTGTAAAAGATTTCTTATCTGAGTTGCCAATGTATAACATTCCATATATCAAATTATAAAATCTTATGGATTCAAAAGTGAATAAAACAATAGATGTCATGTTCTGCTAAACTGTGTTATAGACGAGCTTGTCTCAATTTCAAAACACTAGTGATGTTGAGGGTGTCATTCAGACCTGGGTATCTAGTAGCGTCTAACCGGAGCTGCCAAAATAGCTCACGGTATTCTAATTTTGACTCCCAACTACCCCCTCTTATATCCGGTTGTACCTGTTCCAACACCATAAACTTTATGTCCATGTCCTAACATGTCAAGTAGTGTTTATAAAAGGCATTACTTTCCTCCCTTACATTGATGTCATTGAAGTGTTCGTAAACCCTTCTCCTAAACACCCTTTCGGTTTTCCCAATGTAAAAAGCATGGCACATAACACAGCAACCAAGATAGACCACACCCTTGGATCCACAGTTAAAATGTTTGTTGGAACGGAACTTAAATCTTCTAGAGGGAAGGTAGTAGGACCCCGAATTTAGCATAGCGTGACATTGCTTGCACATCTCACAGGGATAAGTGCCTAATTTCTTTCTATTGTGATTCTGTGGATCCTCTAACCAAATATCTAAAAGTTCTTTCACATTCCTGCCCCTTTTCCTAACAAAAGAGGGGTAACTGGGCATAGAATTCTTAGATCTTCCTGAAGTCTGAGAATGGGCCAATATTTCTTGATAATCTTCTCGATTTGATCTGAGTTGTTGGAGAAAGTGTGTATAAAACAATTTTTTCCTTGTAAAATGTGTTTTGAAGGGTTTGGGGACATCTCATTAACCCCCACCCCCAATAAAGGAGGATATTTATTTGCCCTCTTCTCAGAAATTTCTACAACTAGTGCTTCTACCAGGGCTTCTGGATATTGTTTGTCCATAAAGAATCCCTTTAAAATGGAAACTTCCTCATTGAAAAGTTCATCCGTGCTGGACATTCGTGAAGCCCTAATTAGTTGACCCTTCACTATCGCCTTCTTTTGATAGAAGGGATGTCCACTGTGGTAATTCAGGAATGCATTTGAAAAAGTGCTTTTCCTGTAAATCTTAGACTGAAAACAACTATTTGAATAATCCTTCACTAGTGAAATGTCTAAATAATCGAGTTGGTGTTTACTGATATTATAAGTAAAACTAAAAAATGTGGTCATCCTGTTGATGTAATCTATGAATTCCATTAAACTTTGTTCATTTCCCATCCACATAAAGGAGATATCGTCCAGAAATCTTCTATAGTATAAGATGTCCTGATACCATGTACTGGTAAAAATATATTTCTTTTTCCATTGTTATAATACCAAATTTGCGTACATGGAGGCACAAGAGGCACCCATTGCCACACCTTTTTTCTGACGATAAAATTCCCCCTTAAAATGAATGAAGTTATTTTCTAGAACTAATTCCATAAATTCCAGAATTAAATTAGTAAACTTGGCCCCCAGTTGGACTTCATTAGATAAGTAAGTTCCTAACCACTCCAGGCCTGTGTTGTGTGGAATACTAGGAAATAAGTCGACCACATCCACAGTGACCATAAACATTTCAGGTAGAAATAAACTCCGATCCACTCCTTTGAGGTAGTCCCATGAATCCTTACATATGTGTTTAATTTTCTCTACATGTTGTTTTAAGTAGAAATCAATAAATTTGGCTAAGGGTTCTGTGACACTTCCACCCCCTGAAACTATAGGTCTAAATTTCAGGGGGTTCAAGTTCTTATGTGTCTTTGGAATTCCAAAAATCTGGGCAACCTTGGGTTTTTTTACTAATAAATAGTTATATAACTTTTCATTAATGGCATTTTGCATTAAATGGTCATATAGTGAATAATTTATTTTACCTTGAGCTATATTGATCTCATTTCTTGAGACAAGTTCATATTGTTCAGTATCCTGTAACACAGTGTGAAAGGCAGCCTCATAGTCCCAGGTGTACATCAAGACAGCACCTCCCCCATTGTCCGGTTTCATAACCCTACACCCCTCCATTTTGAGCTTTTTAATTAAAGTCAACTCATCCTCAGCAATATTGTCAGTTGTTTTAAAATAATCTTTCTCCTTAAGTTTCCTAATGTCAGTCTCAACCAACTCCTCAAAAATTTTAATGGTGGGGTGGACAGGCGGGTTGAAGGTACTTTTTTTTGTAAGAGTCTTTTCAAAGTTTCGTTCATCTTTAAACAATAAGTTAAAATTGAGCTGCCTCATAAAAAGCTTTAAATCAATCAAGGTTGTAACCATGGGGGAAGGCCTAAGGGGAACATAATGAAAACCCTTGGAAAGTAAACTAAAACAATTGTCTGTTATTGATAGATCGCTGTAATTAAAAATAGTAAAATTGACTTTCCTATGTTTAATTTGTTTCCCTTGAAATAATGTTGTGCTATTGTCCTCATTAACTGTAGTTCTTCAAATTAGTTCGTCGGGTGATTCCAACTGTTGTATTGTTCCCTTCGCCCCCTCCCTCTCTTCTGGGGGTAATGAAAATCCTGGGTAGTTACATTCCTATTCTTCTGTGCTATTCTCTCACTTCTTCTGAGATTATCATTTCCTTCACTTGTAGGTTCCCCTTGCCTATTACTTTCTCCCCTTTCATAAAAAACATTTTCAGTAGTGTTGTTGCTTCTTCCTTTTATAATTGGGAGGGGGTAGGCTCTACCTTCCTTATATTCAATTAGGTCCCTCTCTAATTTCCTAATTTTTCGATTAAGTACCCTAAAACAATGCTGGTCTACATCACTAAACAACTTATCATAGTCCCTCTTAACTGAGCTAAAAGTTTCATCTTTTAACATATTTGCATTGAGCTCATCTAAATCTTTTAACAAAACAGTCATTTTTTTTCTCATAGTCCATCACCATGCATTTTAACATGTCTAAACCTGCTTTGTTGAAAATTTCACAAAGTTGGTCATATAAATCAGAACCATATTGTACATTGTTAGGGAACTTAAAAAACCTCAAGCCCTTAGGAATTCTCTGTACATTAATACACTCATTTAAATAATCAACTTCCATCTGTTTGTTCTTATAAGAATACAGTTTGTCTTTAAAATCAAAAAAGACATTATCAAGATTTTTATATTATCATGAAGCACAGTACCTTTTCTGAAATTAAACTGTTGTTTTGTCCAAGATTTGAAGTCAAAGGACTTCCTCTGCTCATTTGACATAGGAGCAGTCTGGTTGTTTGATTTAACATAGTCAAAATAATTCGAATTCAAATTACTGTGATTGCCCCCTCTCTCAGCGTTCCTTGTAGCATTTCCAGCACCAATCACTTCAGCAAGTGTTCTGGGGGGATTGTTGAATTGTTGTTGGTTCCCAGGTATCTGGGAAACTGTTAGTTGTGTCTGCTGTTGAACCATAGAAGTCAATTGTGTCAATAGTGTTAAAACCTGTTTAAACTCAACCCTAGAAACTGGGGCTGTTTGAGCATCTTCACAATTGGCTCTCAGTACTGCCGGAGTGTGGGTGAAGCCGCTGGCTTCTGTTCCTTCTGCCTTGTGTGAAAGTCGACAAAAAACACCAAAACTAAAAGCAAAATCAAACTGAGACTGAAAATCAATTGGCACCACAGGACCCGGAAGCACATAAACAAAGGCTTTCAAAATAAGCAGATGAAGAAATCAAACAGCTGCTAGGTCTCCAAAAAGATCCTTTAATGTAACCAGGCAAAGTAAAAATCCACAATATCTTCCAAGCGCTTTCACTCGACCACATGCAAGCTTTCTCAAGGCAAACAACATTGCTGGAAGTTCATTCACATTAAATACTTCCAGAATCATCACATGACTTCCTGTGAACCTTTCCCAACAGGAAAATCACCATATAAGGAAATTCTAAAATACATTCTTATTATCATTAAAAATAATTCATTTTCTAAAAATAATTCATTTTCTAAAAATGTCTTGGTGACTGAATAGCATAATGAACTTAAAATTGAATACAAACTATTAAAATGTGTCATAAAACAATTCTGTAAAATGTTTTATAGTTTTATAATACAAATAAGTGCAGTAACCCCTTTTAACCATCGGGGGTGAAATCAAAACTCCAATTTAAAACCTAGAGTTACTAACTGGCATTGTAAAACATTTCTTATCTGAGTTGCCAATGTATAACATTCCATATATCATATTATAAAATCTTATGGATTCAAAAGTGAATAAAACAATAGATGTCATGTTCTGCTAAACTGTGTTATAGATGAGCTTGTCTCAATTTCAAAACACTAGTGATGTTGAGGGTGTCATTCAGACCTGGGTATCTAGTAGCGTCTAACCGGAGCTGCCAAAATAGCTCACGGTATTCTAATTTTGACTCCCAACTACCCCCTCTTATATCCAGTTGTACCTGTTCCAACACCATAAACTTTATGTCCATGTCCTTACATGCCAAGGAGTGTTTATAAAAGGCATTACTTTCCTTCCTTACATTGATGTCATTGAAGTGTTTGTAAACCCTTCTCCTAAACACCCTTTCGGTTTTCCCAATGTAAAAAGCATGGCATGTAACACAGCAACCAAGATAGACCACACCCTTGGATCCACAGTTAAAATGTTTGTTGGAACTGAACTTAAATCTTCTAGAGGGAAGGTAGTAGGACCCCGAATTTAGCATAGCGTGACATTGCTTGCACATCTCACAGGGATAAGTGCCTAATTTCTTTCTATTGTGATTCTGTGGATCCTCTAACCTAATATCTAAAAGTTCTTTCACATTCCTGCCCCTTTTCCTAACAAAAGAGGGGTAACTGGGCATAGAATTCTTAAGATCTTCCTGAAGTCTGAGAATGGGCCAATATTTCTTGATAATCTTCTCGATTTGATCTGAGTTGTTGGAGAAAGTGTGTATAAAAATTTTTTTTCCTTGTAAAATGTGTTTTGAAGGGTTTGGGGACATCTCATTAACCCCCACCCCCAATAAAGGAGGATATTTATTTGCCCTCTTCTCAGAAATTTCTACAACTAGAGCTTCTACCAGGGCTTCCGGATATAAAGAAGCCCTTTTAAATGGAAACTTCCTCATTGAAAAGTTCGTCCGTGCTGGACATTCCTGAAGCCCTAATTAGTTGACCCTTCACTATCACCTTCTTTTGATAGAAGGGATGTCCACTGTGGTAATTCAGGAATGCATCTGAAAAAGTGCTTTTCCTGTAAATCTTAGACTGAAAACAACTATTTGAATAATCCTTCACTAGTGAAATGTCTAAATAATCGAGTTGGTGTTTACTGATATTATAAGTAAAACTAAAAAATGTGGTCGTCCTGTTGATGTAATCTATGAATTCCATTAAACTTCGTTAGTTTCCCATCCACATAAAGGAGATATCGTCCAGAAATCTTCTATAGTATAAGATGTCCTGATACCATGTACTGGTAAAAATATATTTCTTTTCCCATTGGTATAATACAAATTTTGCGTACATGGAGGCACAAGAGGCACCCATTGCCACACCTTTTTTCTGACGATAAAATTCCCCCTTAAAATGAATGAAGTTATTTTCTAGAACTAATTCCATAAATTCCAGAATTAAATTAGTAAACTTGGCCCCCAGTTGGACTTCATTAGATAAGTAAGTTCCTAACCACTCCAGGCCTGTGTTGTGTGGAATACTAGGAAATAAGTCGACCACATCCACAGTGACCATAAACATTTCAGGTAGAAATAAACTCCGATCCACTCCTTTGAGGTAGTCCCATGAATCCTTACATATGTGTTCAATTTTCTCTACATGTTGTTTTAAGGAGAAATCGATAAATTTGGCTAAGGGTTCTGTGACACTTCCACCCCCTGAAACTATAGGTCTAAATTTCAGGGGGTTCAAGTTCTTATGTATCTTTGGAATTCCAGAAATCTGGGCAACCTTGGGTTTTTTTACTAATAAATAGTTATATAACTTTTCATTAATGGCATTTTGCATTAAATGGTCATATAGTGAATAATTTATTTTAGCTTGAGCTATATTGATCTAATTTCTTGAGACAAGTTCATATTGTTCAGTATCCTGTAACACAGTGTGCAAGGCAGCCTCATAGTCCCAGGTGTACATCAAGACAGCACCTCCCCCCTTGTCCGGTTTCATAACCCTACACCCCTCCATTTTGAGCTTTTTAATTAAAGTCAACTCATCCTCAGTAATATTGCCAGTTGTTTTAAAATAATCTTTCTCCTTAAGTTTCCTAATGTCAGTCTCAACCAACTCCTCAAAAATTTTAATGGTGGGGTGGACAGGCGGGTTGAAGGTACTTTTTCTTGTAAGTGTCTTTTCAAAGTTTTGTTCATCTTTAAACAATAAGTTAAAATTGAGCTGCCTCATAAAAAGCTTTAAATCAATCAAGGTTGTAACCATGGGGGAAGGCCTAAGGGGAACATAATGAAAACCCTTGGAAAGTAAACTAAAAAAATTGTCTGTTATTGATAGATCGGTGTAATTAAAAATAGTAAAATTGTCTTTCCTATGTTTAATTTGTTTCCCTTGAAATAATGTTGTGCTATTGTCCTCATTCACTGTAGTTCTTCAAATTAGTTTGTCGGGTGATTCCAACTGTTGTATTGTTCCCTTCGCCCTCCCTCTCTTCTGGGGTAATGAAAATCCTGGGTAGTTACATTCCTATTCTTCTGTGCTATTCTCTCACTTCTTCTGAGATTATCATTTCCTTCACTTGTAGGTTCCCCTTGCCTATTACTTTCTCCCCTTTCATAAAAAACATTTTCAGTAGTGTTGTTGTTGCTTCTTCCTTTTATAATTGGGAGGGGGTAGGCTCTACCTTCCTTATATTCAATTAGGTCCCTCTCTAATTTCCTAATTTTTTGATTAAGTACCCTAAAACAATGCTGGTCTACATCACTAAACAACTTATCATAGTCCCTCTTAACTGAGCTAAAAGTTTCATCTTTTAACATATTTGCGTTGAGCTCATCTAAATCTTTTAACAAAACAGTCATTTTTTTCTCATAGTCCATCACCATGCATTTTAACATGTCTAAACCTGCTTTGTTGAAAATTTCACAAAGTTGGTCATATAAATCAGAACCATATTGTACATTGTTAGGGAACTTAAAAAACCTCAAGCCCTTAGGAATTCTCTGTACATTAATACACTCATTTAAATAATCAACTTCCATCTGTTTGTTCTTATAAGAATACAGTTTGTCTTTAAAATCAAAAAAGACATTATCAAGATTTTTATATTATCATGAAGCACAGTACCTTTTCTGAAATTAAACTGTTGTTTTGTCCAAGATTTGAAGTCAAAGGACTTCCTCTGCTCATTTGACATAGGAGCAGTCTGGTTGTTTGATTTAACATAGTCAAAATAATTCGAATTCAAATTACTGTGATTGCCCCCTCTCTCAGCGTTCCTTGTAGCATTTCCAGCACCAATCACTTCAGCAAGTGTTCTGGGGGGATTGTTGAATTGTTGTTGGTTCCCAGGTATCTGGGAAACTGTTAGTTGTGTCTGCTGTTGAACCATAGAAGTCAATTGTGTCAATAGTGTTAAAACCTGTTTAAACTCAACCCTAGAAATTGGGGCTGTTTCAGCATCTTCACAATTGGCTCTCAGTACTGCCGGAGTGTGGGTGAAGCCGCTGGCTTCTGTTCCTTCTGCCTTGTGTGAAAGTCGACAAAAAACACCAAAACTAAAAGCAAAATCAAACTGAGACTGAAAATCAATTGGCACCACAGGACCCGGAAGCACATAAACAAAGGCTTTCAAAATAAGCAGATGAAGAAATCAAACAGCTGCTAGGTCTCCAAAAAGATCCTTTAATGTAACCAGGCAAAGTAAAAATCCACAATATCTTCCAAGCGCTTTCACTCGACCACATGCGAGCTTTCTCAAGGCAAACAACATTGCTGGAAGTTCATTCACATTAAATACTTTCAGAATCATCACATGACTTCCTGTGAACCTTTCCCAACAGGAAAATCACCATATAAGGAAATTCTAAAATACATTCTTATTATCATTAAAAATAATTCATTTTCTAAAAATAATTCATTTTCTAAAAATGTCTTGGTGACTGAATAGCATAATGAACTTAAAATTGAATACAAACTATTAAAATGTGTCATAAAACAATTCTGTAAAATGTTTTTATAGTTTTATAATACAAATAAGTGCAGTAACCCCTTTTAACCATCGGGGGTGAAATCAAAACTCCAATTTAAAACCTAGAGTTACTAACTGGCATTGTAAAACATTTCTTATCTGAGTTGCCAATGTATAACATTCCATATATCATATTATAAAATCTTATGGATTCAAAAGTGAATAAAACAATAGATGTCATGTTCTGCTAAACTGTGTTATAGATGAGCTTGTCTCAATTTCAAAACACTAGTGATGTTGAGGGTGCCATTCAGACCTGGGTATCTAGTAGCGTCTAACCGGAGCTGCCAAAATAGCTCACGGTATTCTAATTTTGACTCCCAACTACCCCCTCTTATATCCGGTTGTACCTGTTCCAACACCATAAACTTTATGTCCATGTCCTTACACGTCAAGGAGTGTTTATAAAAGGCATTACTTTCCTTCCTTACATTGATGTCATTGAAGTGTTTGTAAACCCTTCTCCTAAACACCCTTTCGGTTTTCCCAATGTAAAAAGCATGGCATGTAACACAGCAACCAAGATAGACCACACCCTTGGATCCACAGTTAAAATGTTTGTTGGAACTGAACTTAAATCTTCTAGAGGGAAGGTAGTAGGACCCCGAATTTAGCATAGCGTGACATTGCTTGCACATCTCACAGGGATAAGTGCCTAATTTCTTTCTATTGTGATTCTGTGGATCCTCTAACCTAATATCTAAAAGTTCTTTCACATTCCTGCCCCTTTTCCTAACAAAAGAGGGGTAACTGGGCATAGAATTCTTAAGATCTTCCTGAAGTCTGAGAATGGGCCAATATTTCTTGATAATCTTTTCGATTTGATCTGAGTTGTTGGAGAAAGTGTGTATAAAACAATTTTTTCCTTGTAAAATGTGTTTTGAAGGGTTTGGGGACATCTCATTAACCCCCACCCCCAATAAAGGAGGATATTTATTTGCCCTCTTCTCAGAAATTTCTACAACTAGAGCTTCTACCAGGGCTTCCGGATATAAAGAAGCCCTTTTAAATGGAAACTTCCTCATTGAAAAGTTCGTCCGTGCTGGAAATTCCTGAAGCCCTAATTAGTTGACCCTTCACTATCGCCTTCTTTTGATAGAAGGGATGTCCACTGTGGTAATTCAGGAATGCATTTGAAAAAGTGCTTTTCCTGTAAATCTTAGACTGAAAACAACTATTTGAATAATCCTTCACTAGTGAAATGTCTAAATAATCGAGTTGGTGTTTACTGATATTATAAGTAAAACTAAAAAATGTGGTTGTCCTGTTGATGTAATCTATGAATTCCATTAAACTTCGTTCATTTCCCATCCACATAAAGGAGATATTGTCCAGAAATCTTCTATAGTATAAGATGTCCTGATACCATGTACTGGTAAAAATATATTTCTTTTCCCATTGGTATTATACAAATTTATGCGTACATGGAGGCACAAGAGGCACCCATTGCCACACCTTTTTTCTGACGATAAAATTCCCCCTTAAAATGAATGAAGTTATTTTCTAGAACTAATTCCATAAATTCCAGAATTAAATTAGTAAACTTGGCCCCCAGTTGGACTTCATTAGATAAGTAAGTTCCTAACCACTCCGGGCCTGTGTTGTGTGGAATACTAGGAAATAAGTCGACCACATCCACAGTGACCATAAACATTTCAGGTAGAAATAAACTCTGATCCACTCCTTTGAGGTAGTCCCATGAATCCTTACATATGTTTTCAATTTTCTCTACATGTTGTTTTAAGGAGAAATCGATAAATTTGGCTAAGGGTTCTGTGACACTTCCACCCCCGGAAACTATAGGTCTAAATTTCAGGGGGTTCAAGTTCTTATGTATCTTTGGAATTCCAGAAATCTGGGCAACCTTGGGTTTTTTTACTAATAAATAGTTATATAACTTTTCATTAATGGCATTTTGCATTAAATGGTCATATAGTGAATAATTTATTTTACCTTGAGCTATATTGATCTCATTTCTTGAGACAAGTTCATATTGTTCAGTATCCTGTAACACAGTGTGAAAGGCAGCCTCATAGTCCCAGGTGTACATCAAGACAGCACCTCCCCCATTGTCCGGTTTCATAACCCTACACCCCTCCATTTTGAGCTTTTTAATTAAAGTCAACTCATCCTCAGTAATATTGTCAGTTGTTTTAAAATAATCTTTCTCCTTAAGTTTCCTAATGTCAGTCTCAACCAACTCCTCAAAAATTTTAATGGTGGGGTGGACAGGCGGGTTGAAGGTACTTTTTCTTGTAAGTGTCTTTTCAAAGTTTTGTTCATCTTTAAACAATAAGTTAAAATTGAGCTGCCTCATAAAAAGCTTTAAATCAATCAAGGTTGTAACCATGGGGGAAGGCCTAAGGGGAACATAATGAAAACCCTTGGAAAGTAAACTAAAAAAATTGTCTGTTATTGATAGATCGGTGTAATTAAAAATAGTAAAATTGTCTTTCCTATGTTTAATTTGTTTCCCTTGAAATAATGTTGTGCTATTGTCCTCATTCACTGTAGTTCTTCAAATTAGTTTGTCGGGTGATTCCAACTGTTGTATTGTTCCCTTCGCCCCCTCCCTCTCTTCTGGGGGTAATGAAAATCCTGGGTAGTTACATTCCTATTCTTCTGTGCTATTCTCTCACTTCTTCTGAGATTATCATTTCCTTCACTTGTAGGTTCCCCTTGCCTATTACTTTCTCCCCTTTCATAAAAAACATTTTCAGTAGTGTTGTTGTTGCTTCTTCCTTTTATAATTGGGAGGGGGTAGGCTCTACCTTCCTTATATTCAATTAGGTCCCTCTCTAATTTCCTAATTTTTTGATTAAGTACCCTAAAACAATGCTGGTCTACATCACTAAACAACTTATCATAGTCCCTCTTAACTGAGCTAAAAGTTTCATCTTTTAACATATTTGCGTTGAGCTCATCTAAATCTTTTAACAAAACAGTCATTTTTTCTCATAGTCCATCACCATGCATTTTAACATGTCTAAACCTGCTTTGTTGAAAATTTCACAAAGTTGGTCATATAAATCAGAACCATATTGTACATTGTTAGGGAACTTAAAAAACCTCAAGCCCTTAGGAATTCTCTGTACATTAATACACTCATTTAAATAATCAACTTCCATCTGTTTGTTCTTATAAGAATACAGTTTGTCTTTAAAATCAAAAAAGACATTATCAAGATTTTTATATTATCATGAAGCACAGTACCTTTTCTGAAATTAAACTGTTGTTTTGTCCAAGATTTGAAGTCAAAGGACTTCCTCTGCTCATTTGACATAGGAGCAGTCTGGTTGTTTGATTTAACATAGTCAAAATAATTCGAATTCAAATTACTGTGATTGCCCCCTCTCTCAGCGTTCCTTGTAGCATTTCCAGCACCAATCACTTCAGCAAGTGTTCTGGGGGGATTGTTGAATTGTTGTTGGTTCCCAGGTATCTGGGAAACTGTTAGTTGTGTCTGCTGTTGAACCATAGAAGTCAATTGTGTCAATAGTGTTAAAACCTGTTTAAACTCAACCCTAGAAATTGGGGCTGTTTCAGCATCTTCACAATTGGCTCTCAGTACTGCCGGAGTGTGGGTGAAGCCGCTGGCTTCTGTTCCTTCTGCCTTGTGTGAAAGTCGACAAAAAACACCAAAACTAAAAGCAAAATCAAACTGAGACTGAAAATCAATTGGCACCACAGGACCCGGAAGCACATAAACAAAGGCTTTCAAAATAAGCAGATGAAGAAATCAAACAGCTGCTAGGTCTCCAAAAAGATCCTTTAATGTAACCAGGCAAAGTAAAAATCCACAATATCTTCCAAGCGCTTTCACTCGACCACATGCGAGCTTTCTCAAGGCAAACAACATTGCTGGAAGTTCATTCACATTAAATACTTCCAGAATCATCACATGACTTCCTGTGAACCTTTCCCAACAGGAAAATCACCATATAAGGAAATTCTAAAATACATTCTTATTATCATTAAAAATAATTCATTTTCTAAAAATAATTCATTTTCTAAAAATGTCTTGGTGACTGAATAGCATAATGAACTTAAAATTGAATACAAACTATTAAAATGTGTCATAAAACAATTCTGTAAAATGTTTTATAGTTTTATAATACAAATAAGTGCAGTAACCCCTTTTAACCATCGGGGGTGAAATCAAAACTCCAATTTAAAACCTAGAGTTACTAACTGGCATTGTAAAACATTTCTTATCTGAGTTGCCAATGTATAACATTCCATATATCATATTATAAAATCTTATGGATTCAAAAGTGAATAAAACAATAGATGTCATGTTCTGCTAAACTGTGTTATAGATGAGCTTGTCTCAATTTCAAAACACTAGTGATGTTGAGGGTGTCATTCAGACCTGGGTATCTAGTAGCGTCTAACCGGAGCTGCCAAAATAGCTCACGGTATTCTAATTTTGACTCCCAACTACCCCCTCTTATATCCGGTTGTACCTGTTCCAACACCATAAACTTTATGTCCATGTCCTTACACGTCAAGGAGTGTTTATAAAAGGCATTACTTTCCTTCCTTACATTGATGTCATTGAAGTGTTTGTAAACCCTTCTCCTAAACACCCTTTCGGTTTTCCCAATGTAAAAAGCATGGCATGTAACACAGCAACCAAGATAGACCACACCCTTGGATCCACAGTTAAAATGTTTGTTGGAACTGAACTTAAATCTTCTAGAGGGAAGGTAGTAGGACCCCGAATTTAGCATAGCGTGACATTGCTTGCACATCTCACAGGGATAAGTGCCTAATTTCTTTCTATTGTGATTCTGTGGATCCTCTAACCTAATATCTAAAAGTTCTTTCACATTCCTGCCCCTTTTCCTAACAAAAGAGGGGTAACTGGGCATAGAATTCTTAAGATCTTCCTGAAGTCTGAGAATGGGCCAATATTTCTTGATAATCTTCTCGATTTGATCTGAGTTGTTGGAGAAAGTGTGTATAAAACAATTTTTTCCTTGTAAAATGTGTTTTGAAGGGTTTGGGGACATCTCATTAACCCCCACCCCCAATAAAGGAGGATATTTATTTGCCCTCTTCTCAGAAATTTCTACAACTAGAGCTTCTACCAGGGCTTCCGGATATAAAGAAGCCCTTTTAAATGGAAACTTCCTCATTGAAAAGTTCGTCCGTGCTGGACATTCCTGAAGCCCTAATTAGTTGACCCTTCACTATCGCCTTCTTTTGATAGAAGGGATGTCCACTGTGGTAATTCAGGAATGCATTTGAAAAAGTGCTTTTCCTGTAAATCTTAGACTGAAAACAACTATTTGAATAATCCTTCACTAGTGAAATGTCTAAATAATCGAGTTGGTGTTTACTGATATTATAAGTAAAACTAAAAAATGTGGTCGTCCTGTTGATGTAATCTATGAATTCCATTAAACTTCGTTCATTTCCCATCCACATAAAGGAGATATTGTCCAGAAATCTTCTATAGTATAAGATGTCCTGATACCATGTACTGGTAAAAATATATTTCTTTTCCCATTGGTATAATACAAAATTTGCGTACATGGAGGCACAAGAGGCACCCATTGCCACACCTTTTTTCTGACGATAAAATTCCCCCTTAAAATGAATGAAGTTATTTTCTAGAACTAATTCCATAAATTCCAGAATTAAATTAGTAAACTTGGCCCCCAGTTGGACTTCATTAGATAAGTAAGTTCCTAACCACTCCAGGCCTGTGTTGTGTGGAATACTAGGAAATAAGTCGACCACATCCACAGTGACCATAAACATTTCAGGTAGAAATAAACTCTGATCCACTCCTTTGAGGTAGTCCCATGAATCCTTACATATGTGTTCAATTTTCTCTACATGTTGTTTTAAGGAGAAATCGATAAATTTGGCTAAGGGTTCTGTGACACTTCCACCCCCTGAAACTATAGGTCTAAATTTCAGGGGGTTCAAGTTCTTATGTATCTTTGGAATTCCAGAAATCTGGGCAACCTTGGGTTTTTTTACTAATAAATAGTTATATAACTTTTCATTAATGGCATTTTGCATTAAATGGTCATATAGTGAATAATTTATTTTAGCTTGAGCTATATTGATCTAATTTCTTGAGACAAGTTCATATTGTTCAGTATCCTGTAACACAGTGTGCAAGGCAGCCTCATAGTCCCAGGTGTACATCAAGACAGCACCTCCCCCCTTGTCCGGTTTCATAACCCTACACCTCTCCATTTTGAGCTTTTTAATTAAAGCCAACTCATCCTCAGTAATATTGCCAGTTGTTTTAAAATAATCTTTCTCCTTAAGTTTCCTAATGTCAGTCTCAACCAACTCCTCAAAAATTTTAATGGTGGGGTGGACAGGCGGGTTGAAGGTACTTTTTCTTGTAAGTGTCTTTTCAAAGTTTCGTTCATCTTTAAACAATAAGTTAAAATTGAGCTGCCTCATAAAAAGCTTTAAATCAATCAAGGTTGTAACCATGGGGGAAGGCCTAAGGGGAACATAATGAAAACCCTTGGAAAGTAAACTAAAAAAATTGTCTGTTATTGATAGATCGGTGTAATTAAAAATAGTAAAATTGTCTTTCCTATGTTTAATTTGTTTCCCTTGAAATAATGTTGTGCTATTGTCCTCATTCACTGTAGTTCTTCAAATTAGTTTGTCGGGTGATTCCAACTGTTGTATTGTTCCCTTCGCCCCCTCCCTCTCTTCTGGGGGTAATGAAAATCCTGGGTAGTTACATTCCTATTCTTCTGTGCTATTCTCTCACTTCTTCTGAGATGATCATTTCCTTCACTTGTAGGTTTCCCTTGCCTATTACTTTCTCCCCTTTCATAAAAAACATTTTCAGTAGTGTTGTTGCTTCTTCCTTTTATAATTGGGAGGGGGTAGGCTCTACCTTCCTTATATTCAATTAGGTCCCTCTCTAATTTCCTAATTTTTCGATTAAGTACCCTAAAACAATGCTGGTCTACATCACTAAACAACTTATCATAGTCCCTCTTAACTGAGCTAAAAGTTTCATCTTTTAACATATTTGCATTGAGCTCATCTAAATCTTTTAACAAAACAGTCATTTTTTTCTCATAGTCCATCACCATGCATTTTAACATGTCTAAACCTGCTTTGTTGAAAATTTCACAAAGTTGGTCATATAAATCAGAACCATATTATACATTGTTAGGAAACTGAAAAAACCTCAAGCCCTTAGGAATTCTCTGTACATTAATACACTCATTTAAGTATTCAACTTCCATCTGTTTGTTCTTATAAGAATACAGTTTGTCTTTAAAATCAAAAAAGACATTATCAAGATTTTTATAATTATCATGAAGCACAGTACCTTTTCTGAAATTAAACTGTTGGTTTGTCCAAGATTTGAAGTCAAAGGACTTCCTCTGCTCATTTGACATAGGAGCAGTCTGGTTGTTTGATTTAACATAGTCAAAACAATTCGAATTACTGTGATTGCCCCCTCTCTCAGCGTTCCTTGTAGCATTTCCAGCCCCAATCACGTCAGCAAGTGTTCTGGGGGGATTGTTGAATTGTTGTTGGTTCCCAGGTATCTGGGAAACTGTTAGTTGTGTCTGCTGTTGAACCATAGAAGTCAATTGTGTCAATAGTGTTAAAACCTGTTTAAACTCAGCCCTAGAAACTGGGGCTGTTTCAGCATCTTCACAATCGGCTCTCAGTACTGCCGGAGTGTGGGTGAAGCCGCTGGCTTCCGTTCCTTCTGCCATGTGTGAAAGTCGACAAAAAACACCAAAACTAAAAGGAAAATCAAACCAAGAATGAAAATCACTTGGCACCACAGGACCCGGAAGCACGTAAACAAAGGCTTTCAAAATAAGCAGATGAAGAAATCAAACAGCTGCTAGGTCTCCAAAAAGATCCTTTAATGTAACCAGGCAAAGTAAAAATCCACAATATCTTCCAAGCACTTTCACTCGACCACATGTGAGCTTTCTCAAGGCAAACAACATTGCTGGAAGTTCATTCATATTAAATACTTCCAGAATCATCACATGACTTCCTGTGAACCTTTCCCAACAGGAAAATCACCATATAAGGAAATTCTAAAATACATTCTTATTATCATTAAAAATAATTCATTTTCTAAAAATAATTCATTTTCTAAAAATGTCTTGGCGACTGAATAGCATAATGAACTTAAAATTGAATACAAACTATTAAAATGTGTCATAAAACAATTCTGTAAAATGTTTTTATAGTTTTATAATACAAATAAGTGCAGTAACCCCTTTTAACCATCGGGGGTGAAATCAAAACTCCAATTTAAAACCTAGAGTTACTAACTGGCATTGTAAAACATTTCTTATCTGAGTTGCCAATGTATAACATTCCATATATCATATTATAAAATCTTATGGATTCAAAAGTGAATAAAACAATAGATGTCATGTTCTGCTAAACTGTGTTATAGACGAGCTTGTCTCAATTTCAAAACACTAGTGATCTTGAGGGTATCATTCAGTCCTGGGTATCTAGTAGCGTCTAACCGGAGCTGCCAAAATAGCTCACCCTTCAAAACACATTTTACAAGGAAAAAATAGTTTTATACACACTTTCTCCAATAACTCAGATCAAATCGAGATGATACCCAGATCATACATTGGCAACTCAGATAAGAAATGTTTTACAATGCCAGTTAGTAACTCTAGGTTTTAAATTGGAGTTTTGATTTCACCCCCGATGGTTAAAAGGGGTTACTGCACTTATTTGTATTATAAAACTATAAAAACATTTTACAGAATTGTTTTATGACACATTTTAATAGTTTGTATTCAATTTTAAGTTCATTATGCTATTCAGTCGCCAAGACATTTTTAGAAAATGAATTATTTTTAGAAAATGAATTATTTTTAATAATAATAAGAATGTATTTTAGAATTTCCTTATATGGTGATTTTCCTGTTGGGAAAGGTTCACAGGAAGTCATGTGATGATTCTGGAAGTATTTAATGTGAATGAACTTCCAGCAATGTTGTTTGCCTTGAGAAAGCTCGCATGTGGTCGAGTGAAAGTGCTTGGAAGATATTGTGGATTTTTACTTTGCCTGGTTACTTTAAAGGATCTTTTTGGAGACCTAGCAGCTGTTTGATTTCTTCATCTGCTTATTTTGAAAGCCTTTGTTTACGTGCTTCCAGGTCCTGTGGTGCCAAGTGATTTTCATTCTTGGTTTGATTTTGCTTTTAGTTTTGGAGCCTGTAGCACAAACCAATTGTAAGAGTCCAAAACTAGAATTTAGTCAGAGGTTGTGGGTTCAAACACCACAATTCACAATTATACAATACTGTTATTTCTTCAATAATCTTTACATTAAATTAAAAACTCTATACCAGTGGCACAAATGCCCTGCTGTAAACTGTAATCTGTATAATTAGAGCATGCATATGAGCAATATATGCACATTTCAAGGGTAACCTGCAGTAATCTGTAATGTGTATCTGTTAGAAGGTATACTTAAATGTAGAACTTTAAAAAGAGTTGTATAATTGTAGTAATCTATTGTATGTCACATATGATGGTACTAATTTCAAGTCTTTTTTTCTCTCACCCCAACCTTTATCTGTCTTTTTTATTTTCTTTATTTTTATTTCATTTTATTTTTAACACTAATTATTTTATTTTTATTTTTTTATTATTTTAATATATTTTATGTGTCGTCAAAATGTGTCTATGTCATCCATGTGTACCACATCACTAAATGCTCCAGAGCACAGAGAGGTAGGCCAGCTCACTGGATCAGCCTGCCCTGCTCCACCGGCTTCAGCGTTGATGCCCAGCCTGTCTAGAAGACAATCTGGCAGCACTGCCGTCAGGTAATCCTGCCCTGAAGGCTGGTCCAGTGGTACCCTCCAGGAATAGTGGCGAAGGTGGTGATTTCATCACCCACAGTGAGTTGCCAAGGATGGCACATAGGGGTCATGCACCGCACCATTGGTGCGTGCCTACTCTGGATAGAGAGGCTGTTTGTTCTCATGTTCCATAGGAGGAGGAGGAGACATCAAGCACTCCAGCCACCAGCAGAGTAAGGTGACAGTGATGACATTTCAGTGGGTGAGGACTCGATTCTCACTGTCTCCAAGCTTGATGGTCATGGGCTTGCGTTTTCCCATCCCTCACCCCAAACATATTGTCCCCCAACCTTTTATATCCATCATCATCCCTGTCTCTTGTCTTGTTTGTCCCGTCTGTCTGCAATTGTTTCCTCATCTACCCAATTTACCTGACCCTTACATACCTACATCCCTTCTCCAAAACTCTTCTCACTCTGAAAAAATAAATAAATAAATAGGCACCTGCTCCCCCCCCAAAAAAAATGTCCCATACATAGTTCTTTATTTCGCACATGTGTCTTCTTGACTCACTTCATTCAGTCCAACTGGCTATACAACATGATTGCATTGTGGTCACCCCTCTTTGTGGAGGTGACAGTCCAAATTCAGTTAATATTCTGCACATATTTTCAGTTTACACTGTTAAAGAAATGATAGCTATGGTTCTTTCCTACCTCCCACTAGAACATTCCTGTATTGCTTTCCCTTTGTTCTTCCCCCTCCTTCCTATTTCAACACTTTCTTATCTGCACCATTTTCACAACTTTAATCTGGTCAAAAAATAGAATCACATGCAACACACACAAGTAGCAGAAAAAGCAATGGATCCCTTCAATTTTTGGGCTCTATGTTTGCTCAGAGATGTGTATCATTCACCAATGAACAGAGACGGTGAGCAGAGACAACATGCTGGCATTACTTCCATGCAATGCCGCTTAACGGCTCTACACTACGCCAACACAAGGTAATAAATATATTATAAAGAATTCATGTCATTGCATTATCAATGTTTATGTAAAAGTATTTAAAAGTATTAGATACACCTGGATTTGGACCCATTACAATCTGGGCTCAAAAAGAAATGTGTCAATGCCTTTTCATCTGCTGCCACAGAATCAATTAATGTGCAGGCGTGTTTCATACACTCAGTTCTAACTCTTAGACTTTAGCAGTGCGGCTCATGTTTGTGCACTGCTTAGCTATGTGCAAACATGAATAGAACTGGAAATGTGTATCTCTCATGTGCAAATACTTTGCAAAACCTGCTGCTCGCCATGCTATGGAAAAGTAAATATTATTATGCATTATTGCTGTTTCCTGTCCATTTCCTGTCTATGAGATGAAATTACATGAGGAAACATAACAAACTGAAGTTCATATCTAAAAATATGTCAGATATTTACAATACTGCAACCCTGGTGTCTTACTACTTTTTTCCACACATAATTCACCTACAGTATAGAAATTAATATCCAATGTTGTGAGATATGCAATGCATGTGAATCTGGTCACATGCAGATCTATAACTATTGACCCATAAGCCTTATCTGCAATGTAAGGGAAGGAATCTGCAAGGACCTTATCCAGAGGGACATAGATAAGCTTCAACACACTTTACTTGACCCATGTTCATTCTGTCAAAAGTAAATCTTGCTTATTAAACCTAGTAGACGTCTTTGATACTGACCGCAAAGACCTTGATGAGGGATAAAAGGATATACCCCCTTTGATAAAATCTCCAAGGCCTTTGACACTATCCCCCATGTATGTATCATAGAGAAAATTTCCCATCTAGAAATTAACCCATACATTATTAGATGGCAGCCAACTGGCTCTCTAACAGAACACACACTGTCAAAAAAGGGAACTTCACCTCTACCACTAGACTATTTACCAGTGGAATACCACAAGGATCTATACTGGGCCTTCAACAGTTTGGAAACCATTTCTCTGAAGCCCAGGCAAAGGTAGATGGCCTGTGGTTCACCAAGTTTGCAGATTGCCGTTAAATTTATGCAGTAATATAGAGTCCCCCAATGATGGTAACCTATTACAGAAGGGGCTGGCACACAAATGATTGGTGCAAACTCATGGACTGAACCTTAAAGTAAAAAATGCCTCATTATCCCCTTTGGCAATGAATGATGCTGGCTAATTATGATATACATAGCACCTCTTTAAGCTCAAACACAGTGTTGTGAGACTTGGGAACACATGGTGATAGCAATCTACACTTCAATCACTATGTGTCCATAGCGGTGAGACACATACTCTACATTGCATACTTCATAAATAAGGCCATCACATCCAAGACAAGGGAGGTCATAGTTCTGCTGTACTATACTCTTGTCAGACCACTAATTGAGTACAATGCTTCCTTCTGTCTGTACCTCATGAGACACCTGCAGCAACTGGAGAAAACACAGAGGTCTGTGACCAGGAGAATTCAGGGCCTTCAACACATGACATACATGGAACGACTGAAAGACCTGTCACTGTACTCAGTATAATGGAGGCTGGTGAGATGTGACTTATGCCTGGCCTACAGAGCAGTCTCAGGTCCTGCACTACTGGAAATGCTGGACATCTCCAAATCAAATGGGACAAGAATAACTTGCTTCAAGATTTTCAACCTAGCCTGTGACATAAACAGAACATGCTGGGGAGACAGATATATCTCTCAGGGATTGACAATTTTCTGCAATAGGCTTCCACTGTGTGTGAAGCAGTGCTCCTCAATGACCCTGTTCAAGCAGAATCTTAACAACTTGATGGGTGATTGTAAAGTCACCCATGGGGTGGCACCTATGTCCCTCATGGATAGGCCCAATTGGAGCTGCTTACAAAATCACTCTGCTAATGATGACTGCCTAGCTATGCTCAATAAGGGTACCTGTGTTTTTTTTCACAGCTAGGACTGTAAGCACCCTACGGTCGTTAGGCTAGTAACCTCCTATGAAGCTATGAACCTATGCAGGCCTCCCAACTTCTGCTCTTCCACATGACCTGCTAATGTCATTTACTATACATTGACCTGCACTCGTGTAAAAGTCTTGTGCCATGATGCTTATGTAATGTACTGTGTTCTCTAGTCTGTGTACTTAGATAGATAGGGGTTTAGTTCTCACTGCAATAGCTGCCAGTGTGTGTGCATGTGTGCCTGTGTGTGTGAGTGTGAGTGTGTGTGTGTGTGTGTGTGTGTGTGTGTGTGTGTGTGTGTGTCTCTGTAGATGGAAGAGCAGAAATTTATATCATACAGTTACTACTCCAATGTCATGGATTGACAGTATTTTGATACTTGCACATGCCTACAGATTCATTTCATGCAGGCCTCCCAACATCTTCTCTCTCACATGGCCTGTTGATTTCACCTACTATATGTTGAACTGCAGTCTTCTAAAAGTTAGACTTGTGCCATGGCACTTGTGTGAAGTACTATGTTTTGTAGTCTGTGTAACTTAGATAGGTAGATGTTCTATTCTCACTGTAGTTAAGTGGGTGTGTAATTGTGCTCTTGCCTGACATTATAGAGAACATTTTACACTAGCATGCAGGACACTGTTATTACCTTATTCTCTTCAACAGACACTGCTGATGTCATCAGCCATAAAATGTTGTCTGAGACACTCCAAGTCAGACTTGAGCTGTGGTGCTTGCCTTAAATGCATGGTCTGTAGTCTGTGTACTTTAGGTGGGGTTCTGTTCTCACTGCAGTAAACAGAGTGTGTCTGTGTCTGCATCTGTGATCTTGCTTAACATTATAGTGAGATTTTTACACCAACATGTGGGACACTGTCATTCCTTTATTCTCCTCAACAGACACTGTTGATGTGAACAGCTATATCAGATTGTTGGATATGCACTATTCCCACCAGATCAAGGTCAGAGACTGGCCTGGAGGCCAGGCAGAAGTCACCTCATCCTACACAATACAGATTACTGTGACATGGCTTTCAATCTATCCACATACATCATGGCATGGTTTGTAGGCCCTGTGCTTTTGATGAGAAAGCCTTGTGATCTGTACAGCTGCTGTATGTGTCTAGTGAGGTACATGCAAAAGACAACATTATACTCTATTAGCGTTCTGATGAGATTTGAGTGCAGTGCCATCATGCAATCCTAAGATCTGAACATGATGATGTGACGTATGACATGCACAACACTTTATAGCTGATGACATCAGTAGTGTCTGTTGAGGACAATATCATACTAACAGTGTCCCACATGCTGGTGTAAAGGGCTCTCTGATTGTGGGCTTGCAATACCAGTGTGGACACTTGCTGGTCAAAGTTCAGATTGCTGTCTACATGTGTTTTCAGAGCCTGCATCAGTAGGTTTCAGCGTGGCAGGACTGCTGTCAATGCTGTAATTAACATAGACTTCCACTTTTCAGAAGGACAAAATAAAGAGACACATTTTTGCATTTATTTGCAGATTGTATGGCTTTGTCACCAATCATTTGTCTGTGTTAGATCCTTCTTTAGTATGTTATCATCATTGGTGGACTCAATGATTGCACCCAATATGCAAGAATCAACAAACATGGTAAGCCAAAGGCCTTATTCTTTAGCCTGAACTGTCACAAAATAGAGTCCAAAAAGTAAAGGGTCAAGCACATATCCCTGGGGTTTGCCAGTGGTGACAGCTCTACTGGTACAGGTTGATTCACCAACTTTCAGAGTATATATTCTGTTGGTGGGCCAGTTGGTTACCCATCTAGTGACATAACGGTTACTCCCCAGCTGGGAAAGTTTCTCAATGATACCAGCATGGAGGATTGTGTCCAAACCGTAGGCCAGATCATGATAAGCAGTATGGACTGTCTTATTATCATCCTGGCCTATCACACAGAATTAATGGACTGTGACAACATCACAGATCACCTATAATGTGACTCAGAACATACACCTTCCTGATATGGTTGAATACACTCTTCCACATACCATCCACATGGGCTATGTTCCCATAGAAGGGTGTACATCCACATGCATCCATCTGAGTTGGGGGGACAGCACCTGATACATGCATATATAGACACCTCCTGACTCTCCTCAACTGTGAGGTAGACTGACATGTCATCCTGGACCTCTTCTAAATGGACACTAGTAATATCCTGACTGTGTGCAACAGACCTGTGTGAGTTGTTAATGCTAGATCATGCCTGTTATATCTGATAGATGTCCTCAAAGAGGACATCAAGGACATGCATGGTGACAACACTAACATCTTCTGGAACTTGACCATTTCAAGGTATTTGACACAAATCCGCATTGAGGTATTCAAGCAACACTGTCATATGTGACCATAAACAGCTATATCACCAAATGGGTAGACCAGTGCATCACATACATGAATCTTACTATGCTGAAATATGTGACGTGACCTATATCTCAGGTGCAGTGATCAGGTCCATACATCAAGGCTGTCTGCTAGGCCCTTTCTTGTCCATTATTTAACTGATGGACATCACAGATTACATACACATCCTGTGTTCAGACAGCTGCCTGAAGGAATGCAGACTGTTGACAATCATTGACTCCAACTATGATATTAGTATAATACAGAGTGCATAATCACATACTAACTGTAACTGATGTGTATCACCTTTGTCACAGTGACCTGTCACACAGCTTATTGGCCGTACCTAGGTATTTTTTTTTGTGACATATACATGACTGTCTGATGGAGCAGAACACCAATCAAGTTGTTACATCAGATGCATGTGTGCTACCTGTTCTGGTGATGCACCCATTACATACATAGGTGTTTGACAACATTAATGGCATGGATAGCATTTGTGACAGTGTGGATTGTGCCATACACACACACACACACACACACACACACACACACACATATATATATATATATATATATATATATATATATATATATATATATATATATATATGTATATATATATCATGCATACCAGTCACCTAGCCTGTATTGATCATAACGTCACATTCAGGTATAGCAGTGTTCCGCCTAACACCTCCAGCAGATGCTACGGTGCCATTATAGAGAACATTTTACACTAGCATGCAGGACACTGTTATTACCTTATTCTCTTCAACAGACACTGCTGATGTCATCAGCCATAAAATGTTGTCTGAGACACTCCAAGTCAGACTTGAGCTGTGGTGCTTGCCTTAAATGCATGGTCCGTAGTCTGTGTACTTTAGGTGGGGTTCTGTTCTCACTGCAGTAAACAGAGTGTGTCTGTGTCTGCATCTGTGATCTTGCTTAACATTATAGTGAGATTTTTACACCAACATGTGGGACACTGTCATTCCTTTATTCTCCTCAACAGACACTGTTGATGTGAACAGCTATATCAGATTCTTGGATATGCACTATTCCCACCAGATCAAGGTCAGAGACTGGCCTGGAGGCCAGGCAGAAGTCACCTCATCCTACACAATACAGATTACTGTGACATGGCTTTCAATCTATCCACATACATCATGGCATGGTTTGTAGGCCCTGTGCTTTTTTGATGAGAAAGCCTTGTGATCTGTACAGCTGCTGTATGTGTCTAGTGAGGTACATGCAAAAGACAACATTATACTCTATTAGCGTTCTGATGAGATTTGAGTGCAGTGCCATCATGCAATCCTAAGATCTGAACATGATGATGTGACGTATGACATGCACAACACTTTATAGCTGATGACATCAGTAGTGTCTGTTGAGGACAATATCATACTAACAGTGTCCCACATGCTGGTGTAAAGGGCTCTCTGATTGTGGGCTTGCAATACCAGTGTGGACACTTGCTGGTCAAAGTTCAGATTGCTGTCTACATGTGTTTTCAGAGCCTGCATCAGTAGGTTTCAGCGTGGCAGGACTGCTGTCAATGCTGTAATTAACATAGACTTCCACTTTTCAGAAGGACAAAATAAAGAGACACATTTTGCATTTATTTGCAGATTGTATGGCTTTGTCACCAATCATTTGTCTGTGTTAGATCCTTCTTTAGTATGTTATCATCATTGGTGGACTCAATGATTGCACCCAATATGCAAGAATCAACAAACATGGTAAGCCAAAGGCCTTATTCTTTAGCCTGAACTGTCACAAAATAGAGTCCAAAAAGTAAAGGGTCAAGCACATATCCCTGGGGTTTGCCAGTGGTGACAGCTCTACTGGTACAGGTTGATTCACCAACTTTCAGAGTATATATTCTGTTGGTGGGCCAGTTGGTTACCCATCTAGTGACATAACGGTTACTCCCCAGCTGGGAAAGTTTCTCAATGATACCAGCATGGAGGATTGTGTCCAAACCGTAGGCCAGATCATGATAAGCAGTATGGACTGTCTTATTATCATCCTGGCCTATCACACAGAATTAATGGACTGTGACAACATCACAGATCACCTATAATGTGACTCAGAACATACACCTTCCTGATATGGTTGAATACACTCTTCCACATACCATCCACATGGGCTATGTTCCCATAGAAGGGTGTACATCCACATGCATCCATCTGAGTTGGGGGGACAGCACCTGATACATGCATATATAGACACATCCTGACTCTCCTCAACTGTGAGGTAGACCGACATGTCATCCTGGACCTCTTCTAAATGGACACTAGTAATATCCTGACTGTGTGCAACAGACCTGTGTGAGTTGTTAATGCTAGATCATGCCTGTTATATCTGATAGATGTCCTCAAAGAGGACATCAAGGACATGCATGGTGACAACACTAACATCTTCTGGAACTTGACCATTTCAAGGTATTTGACACAAATCCGCATTGAGGTATTCAAGCAACACTGTCATATGTGACCATAAACAGCTATATCACCAAATGGGTAGACCAGTGCATCACATACATGAATCTTACTATGCTGAAATATGTGACGTGACCTATATCTCAGGTGCAGTGATCAGGTCCATACATCAAGGCTGTCTGCTAGGCCCTTTCTTGTCCATTATTTAACTGATGGACATCACAGATTACATACACATCCTGTGTTCAGACAGCTGCCTGAAGGAATGCAGACTGTTGACAATCATTGACTCCAACTATGATATTAGTATAATACAGAGTGCATAATCACATACTAACTGTAACTGATGTGTATCACCTTTGTCACAGTGACCTGTCACACAGCTTATTGGCCGTACCTAGGTAATTTTTTTTTGTGACATATACATGACTGTCTGATGGAGCAGAACACCAATCAAGTTGTTACATCAGATGCATGTGTGCTACCTGTTCTGGTGATGCACCCATTACATACATAGGTGTTTGACAACATTAATGGCATGGATAGCATTTGTGACAGTGTGGATTGTGCCATACACACACACACACACACACACACACACACACACACACACACATATATATATATATATATATATATATATATATATATATATATATATATATATGTATATATATCATGCATACCAGTCAACTAGCCTGTATTGATCATAACGTCACATTCAGGTATAGCAGTGTTCCGCCTAACACCTCCAGCAGATGCTACGGTGCCAGAACAGTGTGCGTGATTATCCTCTTTCTTAGTGTGTGGATGTATCATAGTAGTTGTTCAAGTGTGTGTGTGCAGACTCATCTCTTTTCACTCTAAGTCATATATATTATGCCAGAGGCATGGGATTACTGGTGGCATTATTCTGATATTGTCCATGACTGTGGTTAGTTATTTTCATGTTTTCCATGACCCTTTACCTGTGCCCCACTTGCTCTAGACCTATTCAGGCAAATCAGTTTTACAAAGATTCACAATATGCACCCTACCCCAATTGTACACCAGATGTCTGATAGGTGTCCTCTGCATTATTCATGTAAGGATGCTTATCTCATATAGAGATGCTCCCCATTGTTATGCCAACTTGTGTGACACGCACATAATACACATTTTCACTGTGCTGTCCCTACTCTATCATATAGCTATGCAATTGCTGTTACTGCTACAACCATCTTCCATTGACATGCCCTCATCCGCTGCACATTAGGTTGTTTCACCTGTCCTCGTCTCCTGTATTAATTCCTTCAATTCATCTGTGTGTCCTTATTCAATATACACACACTTCCCCTGAGTGTTTATTTTACATGGCAGCCCATGTACCATACAGATCATTTACACAGCTTCAATACAGCATGCCAAGAATGGGATATCACAATACCCTGCACTGTAGATACACTGCCCTGTACTGTGTTTGAACCATATACTTCACATTCATACCTCTCAACTGTCCAGATTTTTGCTAAATGTCCAGATTTTTGTTTTTTATTTTTAAGCTTTTCATCATAAAATATTAGTTTTCTGGCAAATCACTGGCATGCTTTTGATAGTTGAAGTCAGAAAATAAAGACAGACATTTGAGTTTCAAACTTCATGCTCTTCAAAACATTCATGCTAATGTAAAATCTATTATTCTATCAACTTTCTAAGTTTGTATAGCAATATTAAAAATCTGTCCCTATTTTTCAGCCTTTATCCCCCCCCCCCCATTATGTATGGCTTTGTCCGGATTTCTTGCTCTAAAGGTTGAAAGGTATGTTTGAGTTTCATACTTCAAATCCTTCAGAACATGTACTCCTAATACATTTCTATAAGGCATCTATGTCAATTATGTCCCTCTTTCTGGGTCATTGTCCCTGCATTATTTTGGCCTTTGTGCAGATGTGTTGAACTAAGAGTTGAGAGCTGTGTGTGTGTGTGCAGCCCTGGGGATCATTGTGGCATTCCATGCAAAACTGCAGACCATTAGTTCTCTGCATTAAACAGGATTGCTGTTTGTGTTTGCTTACATGGTTTCCATGACAGCAACACTGTTTCCAGTCATGAAACCTCACTTAGACGCAGTGCATGGCATGACTATGCTTTGCTCATTGGTACATGTTGCTGCCCACAGCGTACCACTGCACAAACATGTAAACTCCATGTAGGCTTCACACGCAGTCTACATGGCATTTTTTGAATCCCGGGGTCTGTCTGCTTGTTGGTGTCATCATATGTTTAGTTTACATTTCATAGGGGTATATGCAGTCATTCTGTTAAATTGCTTAAAGTAAGTTTGCTTATCTGTTTTTAGTACACTTTATTTACTTGAAACTTTCCTCCCCAGGCTTCCACTGAAAAGGGGTAACTTATGCCCAGATGGATAAATCCAAGTAAACAAATGCTAATAAACAAATACAAATTATTCAGGCAGATGGAAATAAACAGTGGTGTACATTGTAGTCATGGGAACAAATATAATACAATAAGCAGCACATATAATTTACACTAAAACATCTCTAAAATCCACGTAATATATATTGTACAACATTTCTACAATATCTAGAACAAAACATAAAGATTTAAGAGGTGATTTTCTTACTTACATTTTAGGATAAACAAACTGAAAACTACTGTAATAGACTGAAGACAGAAAGATTACTCATGAGGAGGGTAAGTTATGTTTAAGTGTGAATGAATACAAGAGATAAGGAAGGGTAAGGAATGAAGAGAGAAAAGAAAAAGGTTTGTACTGGGACTAGAAAAGGTAGGATTAAGTGAGGGATGAAAGCTGATAGAGAGGTGGAGTAATTGAAGTCAGATAAGTAAAAGATGCGATCCAATACAACATGTATGACATATAAAATGCAGTTAAAGAATGGAAATGTATAAAAGTGCATTTTTTGACTGGATGGCATTTGCCATGGGAGAGTGAGACGCAGTAGAACTGATGCTTAGGAGAAAAGAAGATGAATGTATAAACCCATTTTGAAAATAACTACTTTTATTAGATTTTGAGCAGAGGCATTGGTGAGGTGGAGAAGGCCACATTCACAGAATCATAGCATCCTTAAAAATGCAAGTCAGGTGTGCTTAATGGCCATTTTCACCTTGACAGCACACACCCTTAAACCTTATCCCCTTTTACAATGAGGGCTAGGCCAGTCAAACCAGGGGAGGATTTATGAATACCCATCCTGTCCTCACTCCCTGTTTTTAGGAAGATAATGTATTTCACTGATTAATTTGTAGAGGAAGTCTATTCCCAAGGTGAGGAAAGCATTACGTAAACAGTCTATCACTTCACCATATTTTATTTATTTGCTTATATAAGTTTAAATGTCTGGTGCTAGTATTACTGGAATTGTTTGATTTATGAAGACACAAGAGATCCAGGACTAATAGTATGGAAGGCAAGGTGCAGATCACCCATAGGTAATCTATAGGACACTGAATAAAAGAAAAGTGCTTCCAGCCTTTTCTGAATGTATAGTGGTTTTAAGCCGGTGATCTTTTTGTCAGAATGCTTTCCATTTGTTTAATATGTCCAGTGAGGTGTATCCCAAATGGTGCATTGTATTCAATGACCATTCTAATCAAAGCAGAATATAAGAGGGAAACGACTTTGTTAGATGTGGATAACATTCCTTTTAAGATCAACTGCACTAAGTAGAAAGACTTCCTGACTACTGTAGTAAAATAATGATCAAAGGAGAGAGAATTATCATCCAATGTTCCAAGTTCTCTAATTACATTCTCTTTTTTGCATTGGGATAGTGTCTATACTATATGCTAGGGGAAGTGTTGTCTGCTGAATGTAACAATGTTGCATTTTTTTTGTTTGCATTTAATTTGAGGCCATTATTTGTACATGGGTATCAACAACTATAAGCTTACGCAGGCATGCCTGGGTCAAACACACAGACTAATAAAATCCATTCGATCTCCAACTCACCCATCAAATACCTATCCTTTGCCCCTTGATCAAGCTCTTTGAAAACTATTACACACACACACGCACACATACACACACACACACACACACACACACACACACACACACACACACACACACACACACACACACACACATTACTAAATGTGTTGATGAATATGGACTCAGCATGGATTCAGAGCAGAGTATAATTCTCTAACAACTTTATACTGTGTATCAGACAAGATATATACCAACACTGAAAAGATAGCCTGATCTTTATTGATGTTAAAAGAGCCCTTTGGGATTGTTAATTATGAAACATTGTTGTACGAATCCAAACATCTCCTACATTTGATCACAGAAGCACTAACCTGGCTCAAAGGCTACCTAACCAATAGATTTTTCAGAACACAAGAGAAGTATCCAACTCTTGGACTTTCACTGCAGGTGTACCTCAGGGATCAATGTTAGACTTGTTGATATTCTCTCTTTTTAATAATGACATCACTGCTAAGATCTCTATGGATGCTATAGCCCTACATACATATGATGATTTTTTATGTAGAAGAAGCCCCACTACCAAAAATGTGAAGGATTAACTACAAAAGGAATTTAACTCCATCTTTCATTGGTTCATCAAGAACAAATTGATACTTAACATTGTAAAGACAGACACAATGCATTTTGGGGTCATACAAAAATAAAGCCAACAGGTGCATTACAATATTTGTATGATAGACAAATGATTGACCCAGTGCAAAACAATAAGCACCCAGTTGTTAAATTAGATTTCACATTAATATTAACCACATACATTGAACAGATGATAACGTTTGAAACTAACTAAAAACCTGCTATAGTATATATGAACTGCTAACAATAAAGGCTAGCTGAGTATTGCCTAACAATATTCTAATTCTATGAGTAGATTCTGCCCTCTACTTGTCAGCTTTAAACTTCAACAAATATCTTCATTATCCAAACAGCCATCAATGAAATTTGCATATTCCTCAACCTTTCCCCAAGATATGAACACCATTATTTTACCTTGGAGAATGCTAAATAGCTCCCTATAACTGGAAGTATTGATTAGCTGCTGTCAGCATTTACATTTGCATCATATCTGTGTTTCACTGGGAAACAACCTTAAGATCAGGACTTCATCTTTTGATTTAAGGGACAGTGATTACAAAGCACTAGGCCTTCTCTGTCCTCTATTAAGAAACTGCATAGGTATAAAAACTTTATCAAGATAGTGTTAGCTGACAGTGACCAATTACCAAATGACATTGGGACACTCAATGTTTATTATTTAGGAACATCTTAAAAAAGAACTTGAAATGATTCTACCTTATAGACAGTCACTAACACAAGTATACAATCCTAGCTGTGCGAAGCTACTCACTCTTAATTATCCAAATCCCCTGCACTGTTGCAGAAGTAATCCTCCTTTTGTCATGGAAAAGAGAATTATTCAGTGGCAGAGCTTCACTGTAATTAAACGTCAGGTAGAAAATACTTTTGCTGATTACATTACTGCAAAAGTGTTGAACACTGCAAGCAGTACATTCTCTCTCTCTCTCTCTCTCTCTCCTTTTTTACTTCTGGGTTTTATAATTTGTGCTCTAAATATTTATTAATGGAACCCATAATGATAGGTTACCTTGCGAATAATGAAAGTCCACATATTTTGAAAAATCAAATAAAACAGCACTGAAAGTATTGAATCAAATGCTGCCTAAAGTATATATGAAGTAACATTTTATAATTACAAATTATACTGTATTTCCATAAAACACCTAAGCTGGAGATACAGGTGTAGCAAAGTTGAGTTCCTATATAAACTATATTTATTGCATGGCAAACTAAAATAAAAAAAAATAGCTGTGAAAATAGAACCAATATGAGCTCTCAAAATGCATCTTTTAGCAGAAATTCTAACATGTTACTGATTATATTTGTAAATGGGTGTGTAGTGTTGTACAACAGAGGTATTTACTTTTAGGTTTTATGGCTGTTATTTTGAACAACAGACAAATCCACAAAGACACAGGTTGTTCTATGAACATTGACAGTTCAGATTCCATATATTCATATCTCTTTCTCCCTCTCTCTCTCTCTCTCTATATAAATATACATATCTATGGATCCAGTTCATACACTCAACATTTCAGAACTTCTAACATCATATGATCAAGACTATATGATCAATGTTCTAAAATGCTGACAATGAAATAAACAACCAACCCAGGTTTTTCAATGGTTTCTTGTATTAGCTGCTTTGCTCTTATATTATACTCAAAGTCCTCATTTGTGCGGGTTGGCACTTGTCTTAAAAGGCTCCAGAGATTTATGCAATCAGCCTCTGCTCCTCTGTTCATACCAAACTATCTGTGAGAACTATGAACTCTAAGTTCAATTTTACTACTGCATTTGTTGCACTTTGACTGTATTTCACACCAACTGCTACTTATGCTTAAAGAAAAGATTTGTTCTGCTGTTTTATTCTATTGCTATAATTTATTTAAGAAAAAAAGAACTGCACTCACTTTTACTCTGTTTAATTTAAGAAAAAAGTATTCTTTTATTTTGTTGTTCTATTGCACTTCTGTTGGCCATAGTATAGATTGGATTCAGACTGGCTGAATCCAGTCGTTTGTGGATTGAGCACTGAAAATCAGGATATCTTTTTTTGAAGAACTCCCCTCCCCCTGTACCCTCATGGCAGGAGTTTTGTAGGACTATTTAACTAAAGGTACTGGTTCTGGGCTTGGTCTGAGCTTTTTTATTGGTTTCTTTGTAATAGCTGCTTTGCTCTTGTTTACCCATAGTGCACCTTCACAAACTGCCATGCAGAGGGGTAACTCTTGGTGGTTATAGATACAAAAGTGCCAATAGACATATTTTCCTTTAGAATTGGCTGCTATCTAGCAGATCAGTTCTTGAGCAGCTCTTAGATGTTCACTGAACCTCCCAGCAGACATTTTACCTTTTATCTATCAACATCAGACCCTATGGATCTCTTTTTTATAGACCTCCTACTGTACACCCCATAAGTTAACCCCCTAGAGAAGCTCCCTGCCAAATACCCCCATCTTTTTCTTCTTATCTGTGAAGATACCAGGTTCAAACATTGCATTATGGACTGTCAGTTTCCCTCTGTTTCTTCTGTCAGCCTGGTTGACATGGGTTTTGATGCAGTGTAGGAACTTCCTCATATACACTGATAACCTTTTACTCCTAAATCACTCAAGTACAATTTGTGAGAGATGGTCCTACACTAAGAATCTGGAATCACTGCTTTTTTGCACCCAGAACAACAACACTAAACAGGTTGTGAGCTCACACACCATGACTCCTACTCATAATATGCACTCAACACATAAACCTTCATATGCAGAGGTACTCTCCAGAAATCTGCCTAAACAAGAGAGACCTTGAAAACATAAACATGCTATACCTAACACAACATCCAAAGCACCCAATGCAAATAAAAACTGTAGCACCAGTGCCTCACCAAATAAGCCCTTAAGGCAATGCACATCTATTCCATATGTTTTAGTTATAGATGACTCTATACTGAGACAAACAGATGCCCCACTCACCAGGTTAAACAAGAAGAAAGTTACAGTCAGCTATCTGTCTGGTGCAAGGATTTATCAGATCACACATACACTTAACTCTCTCAACAAGTACTGTTATGACTCTGTCATAGTTCATGTTGGTGTGAATGACTTGAAATTTACCTCTCTGGACAATATGAATAGAGACGTGACTGAGCTCTCTCAATATGTATCTCAGAAAGGTATGTCCCTAGCTTTGAGCAGCATTTTACCCTCGCTTAGGATGATACCACAATATAAACAGAAAATGACTGACTTCAATAATTGGCTTAGTTTCTGGTATCACTCTAAGGGGATCCAGTTACTGTCAGCCTAGGATGACATGGTGGATAGACCACCTTGCTTTGCCAGAGATGGTCTTCACCTGGTACCTCTTTCATTTGCTGGCTAAGGCATTTGCCTCCCCAATAATGCTATTATTTAGGCAAGGTCACTAAAACAAAATTTATCATGTGAAAATATCAACCACAAAGACACTAAGGGTCATGCTGCTAAACTCTATTAAATCAGAAGCTGCACTCTCTGGAAGCACTCCTCTCCTGGAAGATGACATCTATGCAGTCACAAAAACCTGGTTCAAGGCCGCAGGAAGTACCTTTGCCTTGCAAGGCTACAATGCTTTCAGACCACAAACTGAAGAGGTGAGAACCAAAGGAGGTGGAGTATCTGTCTTCATTAAAGATAATTATGCCTCTACACTGGTTAGACAAGATAACTTTATGGAGTTACACCAAGTCCAAATTACCATGGGTAAGAACCCCGTTCATGCTCTCATCAGTTACAGGTCCCCTTCCATGGAGCAAGAAGTCCACACATCTTATTTAGATATACTTATGACAATTAAAGTACAACCTAACACCCTAGTCATAGCTGATTTCACCTATGCCTCCATTAATTGGGAAACTTATACAAACTCAAACTCACTTGCATAAAAGTTGCTGGACTTTGTTATTTTAAATACCCTGTAAAAATAGTGCACCACACCACAAGGGGCTCAAATATTCTAGACCTGGTCCTCACCAATATGAATGACCGATGCAATGTTTCAAGTGTAGGGCCAGCACTAGTTAAATATGAACATAAAATCAGTCACTTTTGAAGTAGCATTAGCACCAGAACTCCCCACAGCAGAAGTCAGGCTAAAAAACTTCACCAAAGCTAACTATACCCTCGTAAGAGGTGGTATAATTGGCTTCCAAGCTCCAGTTTCCACAGATGGCATTGACAGCTATAGTAAGTTATACACTGAAGCCCTATATAAACATCTACACAAATGTATAGACACAGCAATGCCTGATAGGATTAAAGCAAGAGCTTTAAGAAAAAATGAACCATCCTGGTAGACATCTAGCACTGGTAGATTCTACAATAAGCAAAAGAAGCTGCTGTCTAAAAACATAAAAGTGAGATACAAGAAAAGGAAGAGCAACATCCTCGGCCAGAACAAGCAAATAAGACAACTCACAAAATCTTCAAATAGCAGCTATGAGAAAAATTTAGCAACCATAGCCAAGGATAACCATAAGGCTTTCTTCAGCTTCATCCACAGTGTAAATGGCAGGACTCAGTTGTGTACTGCACTAATTGTGGTTGGTATCGAACACACTGACCCTGCGGAAATTGCAAACCTGCTTGCAGACAGGTTTGGTGAAAACTTCACAGCCCCTATCCCCCCAAGCATATACAAACCATGTCTTCAACATCTCCCCCTGCATCTCAAAGAGCAGGTCATTAATTCTCTCTCCAAGACTAGAACACAGCCTCCATGGAACCAGATGGCATTCCAGGCTGTGTTCTTAATGTTCTAAAAAACAAGCGCTAGCTACTCCACTAGGCACCCTATTCAACCACAGCCTAAGTACTGGCTTTGTCCCCAGTGAATGGAAAAGAGTGACTGTTATTCCCCTCCACAAGGGTGGCTCAGCAACAGACCTGGGTAACTACAGACCCATAGTTTAACCAGTCTCATCTGTAAGGCAATGGAACAAATCATCATGGACCTCATAAATAAGGATATAGGTGACATCAAAAGCCTAGATACATTCCAGTTCAGTTTTTTCAAGGGTAGGTCATGCCTGCTAAACCTCGTGGACTTCTTTGAGAATGTAATCAGAGCCATAGACAAAGGTAAAGCTGTGCACATAGCCTATCTTGACTTTGCCAAGGCCTTTGTCACAGTCCCATATTTGGGCATCATTGACAAACTAACCCAGTTGAATATCAACTCCTATGTTGTCAGGTGGATTGCAAACTGGCTCACAGATCAACAACACCCAGTCAAAGTGGGAGACTTCACTCTTCCAACAGACCTGTCACAAGTGGGGTCCCACAGGGGTCAGAGTTGGGCCTCTTCTTGTTTGGTGTATAATTCTCAGACGTCCAGGGAAAAACAGAGGGGCTGTGGCTAACCAAGTTTGTGGATGACTGCAAATTAGGTGCTATCATTGAACCCCCTAGTGATGTCAGCATTCTTCAAAAGAGGCTTGCACAGACCAATGATTGGTGCCAAAGCAATGGCCTTAAACTAAATGCTAAAATTTGCATCATCATTCTCATCAGTAAAAACAATTTTCCTACTGATTATAACAAATACTCTAGTTGCCAATTCTGCAGTAAGAGACCTGGGAGCACACGTTGACTGTGACCTCAGCTTCGACCACCATGTGTCTACTGTGGTGAGGAAGGCATTCTATGTTGCTCACCTGATTAGCAAAGGCTTCACCTCATGATCAAAAGAGGTTATAGCTCCCCATACTCATCTCTCATCAGGGTTATTATTGAATATAATGCTTCCTTTGGTATGTACCATACCAGACACCAGCAGCAACTTGAGAGACCTCAGAGATTTCCAACTAAGAAGATTTGGGGTCTCCAGCACATGTCTAATATAGGCAGACTGAAGCCACTGTCACTGTACTCAGTAGTGTATAGACTACTTAGAGGTGACTTATGTTTGGCTTACAGGGCTATCTCTGACCCAAATTTAATGAAAATGTGGCACATCCATAAGTCAAATTGGACTGGAGTCACCCATTCTATGGACCTCAATCTAGCCTGTGACTTAAATAGGACCTGCTGGAGAGACAAAGATCTCTCTCAGAAGATGCCACTCTTCTGGAAAAGGCTTCCAATCCATGTCAAGCAGATCACATCCATGATCCTGTCTAAGTGCAACCTGGACGACTGGATGGGAAACTATAAATTTCTCCTGGGGATTGCCCCTACTTCTCTCCTGGATGTGGGTAGTCCTTGCTAAAAAAAAATCTTGGGCATAGACAATATCTATGATGTAGTATTATATTGGCATTTAATGGCTAGGCTTGTAAAGACGCTTAAGTTAATAGCCTAGTAACACCCTATGAACCTATGGATATATATATATATATATATATATATATATATATATATATATATATATATATATATATATATAGGTTTACTATCAAAATCTTGAAAGTTAAAAAAAATCTGCTTGAAACCTCCAATGGAATGTCGAATTCAAAATATCACTTAGGTGAAATGTCAAATCTGCTGTATGAATTCAGCAGATTTAGCAAGTTCACCGAATATCGAACTTGATGTCCGTATAGAAGCTCAGGTAAGTGAAACTCCTACACTTCACAGCATATTTTTGCAAAGGGTCAGGCCCCCCTAAACCCCCCATGGGGAGCTGTGTCCCCCACATCCCCTGCTAACTATATATTCCACCTCTGAGATTGCACTACAGTGAGGAAAGGGATGAATGTCCTTATATATTTGACCAAGTCACATGTTAAATCTGATGAAGTCTTTTGGAGAGAAAAAACGCATTTTTTTATTAAGCGTTTTATTTTACTTGTGTTTAAAATAAAGTGTTTAGCATTGGAATTCCTCCTGGGACTTTCTTCTTTTTTCGTTTATCTTATCCGCACTGTACCATGATCTCTGTTCATTACTTCGAGTTCATATCGGTACATGTACAGTAGCATTCGCTTATGTAACTTTTAATCATATAATGGTCAGCAAAATGGGAACTGGACATCTGCTGTTCAATTTCCCGTCTGCAGAGTATTTGAGTTCATCATTTTGATAGTAAACTATATATATATATATATATATATATATATATATATATATATATATATATATATATATATATATATACACACACACATATATATATGTTTACTATCATATTCTTGAAAGTGCTTCCATCGAATGACCAAAATGTCAATGGAAAATGTTGATTTCTGACATATCTAAAAGGTAGAACTTCAGAAATGACATACATGAACTTCTTGGTTTTGACGATTTCGACATATGCGGTCGACCGATACAGTTTCCAAGTTTTGATTGTAAACCTTGTATATGAGATGTATACTTGAGCTTTGGCCGGCTGAGATCTGCCTGCAATCAGCTGGATGTATAAGTGAATTAAGTACACTTTTATCTGCACTTTTTTCATACAGTACTGCATTTTATGTATTTTTATTTCTTATTGAATATTAATTGAAGTGAAAATTGTGGCTCTCTGTCTCTACAGTTAGTTCCCATCCCCCCTCCCTGTTCTTGTTTTCGTGTTTATCTTGGTGGCTTTGAAATTGCATGTCCCTCTTGTAAATTTGTATTTGGATACTCCTTCTGGGCCAATCTCATTTGCTCAATCAACTGAGTGCAGTGAGGTCATATTCTGATTTCAGGCACTCCTACTGTGTACAAAGAGAGCATTTGGGAAGAGAAAAAAAAATTCTAGGTTTGTTTCCTGCCTCTGCTGTAAGTACTCTAGTCCACATACATATTTGCTGTATCCAGGACTATTTGTAAGCTTCTGAGCCCCCAAACCTTTTTGTGTTGGAGAGAAGCCTTCTAGCTTAATTTTGTTTATTAGAACTAGCCAGTTTTCTAGTTTCAGCACTCAGATCTGTTTCTTTTTCCTCAGCACTTGTTCAGAACTGATTGTAAGCACTAAATATGGTACAAATTACTACAGCACTCAACTTTCCTCACTTGTCTAAAGGAAAGCAGTTTTTAGTACTTAATAAATAAGCACCTATCCAGGCATGTCTAAGGGTCAGCTTCCAGTTTTTTCTCCTGTCTACCTGATGAAACAGGGCATCTTGAGGCAATGCAGCAATTGCCTCAAGTACACAGACATCCATCTCCTCCTACCACCCAACACTACAACCTGTGAGAGATGCACTTATATAGCCAAACTGGAAGCAAAGCTCTCTTCACCCAAGACTGGAATAGACAGTCAGGAGGAGAAGGTAAACACTTGCACCAGACCACACACATCACATAGTTCCTCAAAATATACACCACCAAAACACACACATAGAAACACAAAACACACACCTACATTTGAGGAGACTATCAATAAAAACCTGCCCAAGCAACAGGGACCTCCAGAGCCGAAACGCAAGCAAACTCCACCCCCCAACACAACCCAAATGACAAATAGCCCACAATCTCAGTGTGCCACTCAACCACAGCCCATAAGGCATAACAATGTATCCAACACTCTAGTCATAGGTGACTCTATAGTCAGGCACACTGATGTTCCACTCACCAGGCTAAACAAGGAGAAAGTTACTGTCAGCTGCCTGTCGGGTGCCCGGATCCACCACATAATGCATGCACTCAGGTCACTCTACAACAATTACAAATATGACTCTGTCATTGTCCATGTTGTTGTGAATGACCTGAGATGTACCTCCCTAGACTACATGAAAAGAGACATGGAGGAGCTCTCTGATCTTGTAGCCCAGACAGGTATGACCCTAGTCCTCAGTAGCATCCTGCCATCATCCAGAATGATACCACGATGCAAGGACAAAATTATTGACTTCAAAAACTGGCTAAGCTTCTGGTGTCATTCTAAGGGGATCCAGTATTTGTCTGCCTGGGATGACATGATCGACAGACCACGATGCTTTGCCAGAGATGGCCTGCACCTGTCACCCTTGGGATTCCGGATACTGGCTAAGGCTCGTGCCACCCCTATAGTGCCTTTTTAGGCAAGGTTCAAATGACAAATTCACCACCATAACAGGGACAAGCAAGCAAAATCTGAGGATAATTCTACTCAATGCTAGAAGTCTAAACTTCAAAATGCACTCACTCAAGGCACTCCTTAAAATTGAAAACATCTACATCTGTGCAGTGACAGAGACTTGGTTCAAAGCTCCAGAGAGCACCACTGCATTACCAGGCTATAATTCACACCACACCTTTTGGCCACCTAACCCAGACCAAAGCACTAAAAGTGGAGGCATGTTCGTATTCAGTAAGGATATCCACACCTCCAGGATTGTTGCACAGCATAATGCATCTGAGATTATCCAAGTGCAACTAACTCTGGGTAAGACCTCAATCCAAATTGTAGCTTGCTAAAGACCCACCACCATGCCCCAGGATTCCCACTCCTCATTTCTTCATACACTGGAAAATATTAGGGTACAACCAAACACCCTAATAATGGGCGATTTCAAATACCCCACCATTAACTGGGAAAACTACTCATGTACCAACTCTTTTGCTCAACGTTTTCTGGAATTCATAAATTCCAATGCCTTGGATCAACTTATTCACACCCCCACCAGGGGCAGCAATATCCTATACTTGGTCATTACCAACATGGGCGACCGATGTTCCACACCAGAGGTCACTTTCTCGTTGGTCAGATCTGACCACAAGACAATCACCCTAGACATCCACATCCCGCCCCAACCCCCCATTAGGTAAACCACCTTAAAAAACTTCTCCAAAGCCAGCTTCACACTTCTTAAGACAGAAGTGGCAAACTTCATGACACTCATGCAGATGGACAATAGAGGTACGACTGCTGAACCCTACACAAATGCATTTTATAAGCACCTACATGAGTGTATGGATCATGCTATCCCTAACAGAACCAAGATGCTATCCTCCAAAAAAAGGAAGCCAATCTGGTGGTCCTCTGCCATAACCAAACTCTACAACAGAAGAAAGAAACGGTTGCAAAAAAGAGTAAAATCCCATGACTGTAGGAGCACCCTGGTCAGCCTCAGTAAGATACTGAGATCCCTCATAAAATCCTCCAAAGCTAATTATGAAAACAAAATTGCCACTGACTCTAAAGACAACCACAAAGTATTCTATAGCTATGTTAAGAATCTCAATGGCAACACTCAGATCTTCTCTGAGTTACAGCACAATAACACTAAATATACAGAACCAACTGATATTGCCAACATCCTGGCAGATAGGTTCAGTGCTAACTTTATCCCCCTCTCACCCCCTAGAGGGCCCATCTCTATAACGGAAGAATGCACAGTTCCTGTAATCACGGCTGCACAGGTAAAAAACACACTCTCCAAAGCCAAGAACACAGCATCCATGGGACCTGACAATATCCCAGGCTGTGTTCTACATGAACTACAGAATGAACTAGCACCCCACCTAAGTACTTTGTTCAATCATAGTCTCACTTCGGGCTTTGTGCCCACTGAATGGCGCACCACTATGGTTATCCCACTTCACAAAGGGGGAGCCATGACGGACCCCGGGAACTACCGCCCCATTAGCCTAACAAGCCTGGTCTGCAAGGCCATGGAATGTATCATCATGGAACTCATAAACAAAGACATTGGTAATCTCCAAACTCTGGATCCCACCCAGTTCAGGTTTGTAAAAGGCAGATCATGTCTCCTAAACCTGATAGACTTCTTTGAAGCAGTCACCAAAGCCATAGATGAGGGTAAGGTGGTTCACACAGTCAATCTAGATCTCGCCAAGGCTTTCAATACCATTCCCCACTCTGGAATTATAGATAAACTCACTAAACTAGGTATAAATCCCTATGTCACAAGATGGGTTGCCAACTGGCTCATGGACAGAACCCACACTGTGAAAGTAGCAGACTCCAAATCCGAGTTCAAACCAGTGACAAGTGCAGTACCAAAGGGTTCAGTCCTTGGTCCTCTCCTGTTTGGTATCTACATCTCTGAAGTACAGGCTAACACAGAAGGTCTTTGGCTAATGAAGTTTGCAGATGACTACAAACTGGGATCCATAATCGAAACTCCTAATGATGTGGACCTCCTACAAAAGGGCCTCACTGAGACAAATGCCTGGTGTCAAAGCCATGGCCTGAAGCTCAATGCCAAAAAGTGCATTGTCACCCCCTTTGGAAAAAACTCTGCACCCATGAACTACCACAAAGGTGGTAGTCTACTTAACACTGAAAATGTGATAAGAGACCTTGGGACACAGGTGGACAGTAATCTCTCCTTTGATAATCACATCACCACAGTGGTCAGGAAATCCTTCTACATGGCACACCATCACAAAAGGTTTCTCATCCAGAAAAAAAGAGGACATTGTTCCCCTCTGCTCATCACCCATTAGACCCAATTTAGAGTACAGCACCCCTTTTGGTATGTACCCCACATGACATCTACAACAACTGGAGAGGCCAAAGAAATACCTCACAAAGAGGATTACTGGCCTCAAACAGATGCCCTATGCAGACCGTTTAAAAAAACTCCAGCTTTACTCTGTCGCATCTCGCCTACTCAGGTGATCTCTGCCTAACATACAAAGCTATATCAAATCCAGAGCTGTTGGACATGCTCCACTTAAAAAAATCCCAGTCCCTCCGAGCTACACTCTGTATGGTCCTAAACCTTGTCACCACAATAAACAGAACAAGCTGGAGGGAGAGATTCTTGTCCCAGAGACTTCCCATACTCTGGAACAGACTATCTATCTATGTCAAACAGAGCTCCTCATTAGCACTCTTCAAGAAAAATCTTGATGATTGGATGGGAATCAGGAAATTCACCCCGGGGATCACTTCTGTGGCTCTGCTCGACAGGGGCACAGGACAATAATTTTCCTGGGTTGCGAAAGCCAAGGTACCTTTTTGCCTAGGCTTAAATAGGCCCTAGGGCCAATAGCCTAGTACCTACTTATGAACCTATGAACCTATGTATTGATTGTAATGGGATGGATACCTGTGAGAGAGATATGTAGTGTGAATGTTACCTAGTTCAGTTTTTATTGTATGTGTGCGTGTATATACTGTGCTGTGAGTGAGCATAGAAAGAGAATAATTAAAAGAAAAGAATAAACAATGAGAAGGAAAGAAAGGAGACCCTGCTACCACTACTCAGTATAGAACTGTATTGTACAGGCAGACATATAGAATCCTTGTTATCAATAATGAGTGAGTTTGTTTATTAGGGAGTGAGACAGAGGATCCCTTCTGCCATCCAAAAATAGAAAGTGCGGATGAGAATCCCTGCTGTCTCAAAGTATGAGAAGCAAGGGAGAATGCAAGCCTATTTGACAAAAAACAGAAAGAATAGAGTCAAGCAAGGAGTAAAGTAGAGGGTGATAGAATTCTTGCTGACACTCAGTACTAGAAAAAGGGGAAAGTAGGGCTGCACAAAGAACTATGTATTGGGAAAATAACAGAAGGCAAGTACCCTTGTTGCTGTAATGGATGAGAGAGGAAAGGAGAGGAGACAGGCCTTTCATTAATAAATCTCACCATAATAATCTTTATTAACAAAACAGATACTCAGCCTGATTAACTTAGCTTCATAATCAAGATGATATTATCTATGAATTATATTTGCAAAAGGTTTGTGTATATTGTTTTGGGATTGCTATTATCCCCTGACGAATACAGAAAGAAGTTTTCAGTTGTGCAGTTTCAATGTGTAAATAAACCCAAGTCTTAATTCCCTTGTCATGAGATATAGAACATAAATCTAAACTGACTTTATACACCTAAATCTTTATAACACTACCCAATACATACATGACAAACAAAAAGTCCTAAGATAATGAATCTGGATGTCAATAGTCGTGGTGCAAAATAAAGCAGTAGCACTCTAAAAAAATGAAGTGCAAAACAATAAAATACATTTCTTATCGACCAAGGAGTGAGTGTGATTAACTTGGCCCCCTCAGTGTGTGGAGAGTGTGCCAAAGAAATGGGAGCTCTAGGCAAATGAGCAGGAGATAATTTGTATTAAGGGAGGTTTACTCAAGTGCTATACTTATTTGCTGTATGGGAATTAATATTATGGATATATGAAAAATAATGGACAGGAAAGTACTTAAATAAGTTACACAACAGACAATAGCAATGAAAGAGGGGAGGGAAGGACTTTGAAAATCAGACTGCCATAAGAGTCAGAAGTCAGAGTCATAGTCTTTTAAAACCCCAACAAGGAAAATGTAGGAAGATTGGGGAAAAACTGCAGCTCTTCCAATGGCTAGAATCTCATAAACTTTTAGCTTAATGTCTCTTGGTGGGAGCACACTAAAAAAATAGAGGAAAAACAGTAGCAAGGTAAATGGAAAGGCACTGGAATGCAATTTTAAGCAGGTATATACAGCTATAAAAACTACTGAAGCACATATCCTGGAGAAGAACAATACTGCCACTGCTGCAATCCTACCACAGACTAAGGCAACAGATTATGCAGACATTTATCAGTGACACTGTAATAAATGACTAAATGAGGCTCAAGTCTGGCAATAGATCCCAGTCCTGCCACAACTATGAAAGAAGTTAAAAAACTGAGGCCCCAGACTGGGTTCAAAATACAAAAAAAAATGACTTTTCAAATGTAATTCTACTTATGGAAATAGCAGTGTAGTATAATGTATAAACAATTCTAAAATCTTGCAGTAATAAATAATCTTCACACAACTGTAAATGAAGCTATAAGTTTAAGTAGCCAAAACAAACTAAAAACAATGCAAACGGAGATCTCTTTCAGACAAACCCCTGACAAGAAGGAGAGAATTGCAAAAAATGTATCAACACACAGCTTAAATCCCTTACCAGAAAATACATAATACCCAGCAGGACCTGTGCATGTTTTTGTATTATTTTAGCTTATTTTCATTTGTTTCCCAGGGTAGAACATTGATCTCCATCATCCTTTTTTCAGACTCATCCCAGGAGCATTGCCTGGTTATGTGACTTTTTCAAAGTCCCTCAGTTATGCAAAGGAAGCTGAGGGAATCAAAACTGGACTACTGGACCACAGGAAATCATTTTTACTTCGCTTCTTAATCCTCTGTGTCAACTGTAAGACAAGATTTTTTGCAGCCTTTTTATTTATAGTTGCATTTGTCTACACAATCAATTTCTTTTTATGAAGAGTAAGAGGATATGGTTACCATTTAGTGGTGCATTGCACACAAATTCATAAGGTTAGTCACCTATGATCTCTCTCACCCTCTCTCTCTTTATATATATATATATATATATATATATATATATATATATATATATATATATATATATACACATATACATTTATATGTGTATAGTCTCACACACACACACACACACACACACACACACACACACACACACACACACACACACACACACACACACACACACACACACAAACACACACACAGTAAAACCTACAAACAAAAACACCAAAAGATGACTGCATGAACATGGACCACATATGGTCAAAAACATGGAAGTCAACTCTACAATATACATGCAGCAAGAAACTGGTTAAGCAAAAAGGAATAACTAGAGGGGGTTGAAAAGTAGCTATTAGACCTTGTTGCATGGTCATTGGGTACTGGGGGTTGGTCTGGTAAAATTGAGGTCCAAGGAGACAAAACAGAAAAAAAAAAAGAGAGAGAGAGCGAGAAAGAAACAGCATCAGTGAATGCAATCTTTTACTTTTTTAAAAATTAAAAAAAAAAATAGCAGACATCTACATAGTTATTTATTTAATATATATATATATATATATATATATATATATATATATATATATATATATATATATATGGGTTTGAATGACAATAAAACACTCAATATTTATTAAAACAAAAAAAAACAACTGGTAAGCACTTTCATTCACAAAGAACTTCTTCAGACCTGGTTGTCACACATACAAAATTCACAGTTTTAGTTTGCTCAGATCACATGACCCAAAATATAAGCAGTGTTTTAACCCTTTCTTACATAACACTGCTTTAAAGTTTTCCATATCATTCATACCTGGATCTGCACCTGTGCTTAGCCTCACTTGCCAAGCATATTCGTTCCAGTGTAAATCCACTTCTGCATCCCATCTCTTGTCTGCATTTACAACTTGGTCAATAACAGTAAAACTAAAACCCACTTTAACTCTGTTATGACAGTTAACAACATGTCTTGCTAGGGAATTAGTTGCATCCAGTTTTTTAACTGCCCTCAGGTGCTCATAAATTTTGTGATGGAAGCCAGGTTTAGTTCTTCCTATACAAAATCCATCACAAGAATTACATAATACTAGATATACAATGAATTTAGACTTGCAATTGTAATTCCTCTTGATATTAATAGTAAAGTCCCTAGCCTTTACTACTATTTTGTTCCCCAGTACAAAAGCTTCCAGTCTTCACATCTTGACATCCCATTATAAGTAATAGGAGTATTACATTTTTTGGTTTCTAAAAAATCCTTAAGACTTTTCCCTCTTTTTGTGACAAAAGTAGGACTCTCATATAAAAAAGCACTTAACTCTTGGAAATTCTTCACAAATTTCCAATTATTTGTGATGATCTGGTTAATACTGTGCATATCTACTGAATTTTCCAATGTACAACTCAGATTATAATCTACTCCTTCACTATTTCTTTCAACATCCTTTATTGTTCCTTTCTTCCTCACAGCTTTAATTTTATCTATTGCTTCACTTATTACCCCAATAGGGAAACCCTGATTAAAATTTGTTTTTCTTAATATCTTACATTCTTCCAAACAATACTCATCTTCGTCAGTGAGTCTATTTATTCAATCAAGCTGACCAAGCACAATATTATTTTTCAAGCTCACACTATGTAATCTGCTATATTTCAAGTAGCTTTTACTCTGGACATTTTTTTTTTATTTTTAACCAAGATTTTCCCCCTTTCTTGTACACAGTCAGATCGAGGTAATTCACACTAATTTTAATTTTATTAAAAGAAAACTTTAAATAGTTTGTAACAGAATTTAAATATTCACAGAATTTCAACAGTTCCGACTCAGAACCTTCCCATAAAAAAGCAAGTCATCAATAAAGCGTTTGTAAAAATAAATATTGCTAGCAAATGTAGAATTACAAATAAATTCTCTTTCCCAACTAGTCATGAACAAATTGGCATAGCTCGGGGCCATAGCTGCCCCCATAGCCACACCTTTATTTTGTTTAAAAAATCTATTGTCGAAGCTAAAAAAATTGTAAGACAATATTACATCTAAAAGTACAGCCAACAGACTAATCTCCTCACCATTAAAATCAGGACAACCCCTCAGCACTCCTGTAACCCTCTCAATTCCTTCTTCATTGGGAATTACAGTGCACAATGAACATACATCAGCAGTTGCTAACCACGTATTATCTCTCATGGGAAACATTTTTCATACTTTCTTTAAAATCAGATGAATCCTTAATATATGATTCAGCTGAAATCACTGCTTTTTGCAAGCATCAATCTACATAGATAGCCATGGACTCAGTTTTACTACCACCATTGGCTACTATAGGCCTAAAATTTGGTAAATCCAAGTTCTTATGTATTTTGGGAAGGCCAAAAAACCTTCCCACCTTGGGTGTACTCACACAAAAGTAACCAGCCAACTCATTGCTGATTCTTACTTCAACTAATCATTCTTCAATCAGTGAGTTTATAAAATTAAAACTTTTATCTATATCAATACAATTCACTTCAGTATATAAATCAGCATCAGACAATAACTCATAGATGCTATTTTTATAAAAAACTATAGTCCATGCCTACCACTGCATTACCGTTGTCAGCCTTAGTGATATAAATATCTTTGTCATCCACTAACAACTGCAAAGCATCCTTTTCAGTCTTAGTCATATTACAAATACACATTTTGTTGTGTGTATTCAACAATTCTCTGACTTTTTTTTTCACATGTAAGCAAAAATGCTTCTAACTCTGGCCTTAAGGGGTATTAAAAACACTTGTTTTTTTAAAAAACAATGTTGTTTACATGCCCTGCCTTGAAAAAGACATTCCAAATTAATTTTTTGCACAAAACCCCTTAAAGCATTTATCACAGACACAGTATTTGCCCTTGACGATGGCACAAAATTAAGTCCTTTACTGAGAACATTTATTTGTTCTATATTAAGTGCCACTGCAGACAAATTCACTATTTCAAAATTCAAATTTACAGTACTTTTGGTTAATGATTGTCCTATTTCTAATAGCGCTGCTGGTAACTCTCTACAGCTCCTTTCTGCACATTCCATGCTCTTGTTCTTTGCTGGCAGCAACACTGTTCATTCCTGTTCATATAAAAGTTCCCTTTGAAATTTTTGTTGCTGTTGAACTTCTTCTTCCCTTTGCTGTGAAAAAAATTCTTTTTCTGACCATAGCCTTGTTAATTCTGTCCTCCTGACTGCTTTTTGGACTCCCAAGCTTGGTATTTGCAGACCACCTGTGCCCAGCTCCTTGTTCCTGTTCCTCCATCTTTGAAAACATCCACACACTCCTGCAAATGATTCATAACTTCACCTACAACGCCCTATGCTGGTAGAACTTCCTCTGTTGTAGTTCTTTTTGCTGCTCTGGTTTCTGCAGCCTCATCAGCTTCTGAAATGTTAGCACAGTTACTTTTAATTACTGTTGAAGCATGCTGATTCATTTGTAATTCATTTAGCTAGTCCCCCTCATCTTTTATGACTTTCTTCAGTTTCCTTTTCTGTTGAGTCTCATTTTCTTTGATTAATTTTCTTTGAATAGATTCCATTTTCAACTCAAAATTCACAGGAGACATCTTATTTTTCAGAGAACCATAATTATTGATTATTTTGTCATTTAGCATAACCAATTTATGCCTCGCATCTTCAAGCAACAATTGTACATACTGCAGGCCGGCGCTCTCATTCAGCATTTTCCACGCACTTAGCAGATCTTCAGAAAAAAATACTCCAGCAGACATATTACTAACCCTAAGTCTTCTCAGCACTCTTTTCACCTCCAAACAGGCTTCATAAAACAATATATCCCACTGTAACCTCTTGATTTTTAGGAAACTATTTTCAAGTGCATTAAACTCACTTATGATGTTGGTGCTGGTACTACTATCGGGTTGGCTCGTTTCAGGGGCTCGTCTTTTTGTAGTAAATAAATTAGCTGGATTTGCAAGACAGTCCCCCAGCCACTTATCAATCACAGCAACATTACCATTCGGTTCATTGCTGCTGGATGAATTCTCCTTTCTTTTGGGAACTGCTCCCAAAGCCAATGAGTCCACAGAATTAACTCTTTTCAGAGATTTTGCAGAGCCAACCTTTTCAACAACTCCATTGTCATTTTCCAGCAATGCATTGCTTGGTGTATTGTGCAAAGTAAAGCCAGAGGGAATAACCAGAAAACTAGAATATGAGTGTTGTTGTTGGGAAAACATGTTGGGTGAATTGCCACTCAAAAAAGCCATAAAAATACAAAATCCAAATAAATCTCCACAGTTCTAATTGTAAATGTAATAAATCCAATACAAAGTTCGAATGACAATAAAACACTCAATATTTATTAAACAACCGGTAAGCACTTTCATTCACAAAGAACTTCTTCAGACCTGGTTGTCACACATACAAAATTCACAGTTATAGTTTGCTCAAGTCACATGACCCAAAACATTAGCAGTGTTTTAACCCTTTCTTACATTACACTGCTTTAAAGTTTTCCATATCATTCATACCTGGATCTGTACCTGTATTTAGCCTCACTTGCCAAGCATATTCTTTCCAGTTTATACCCACTTCTGCATCCCATCTCTTGTCTGCATTTAAAACTTGATTAGTAACAGTAAAACTAAAACCCACTTTAACTCTGTTATGACAGTTAACAACATGTCTTGCTAGGGCATTAGTTACATCCAGTTTTTCAACTGCCTTCAGGTGCTCATAAATACTGCGATGGAAGCTACGTTTAGTTTTTCCTATGTAAAATCCATCGCAAGAATTACATAATACTAGATACACAATGAATTTAGACTTGCAATTATAATTCCCCTTGATATTAATAGTAAAGTCCCAAGCCTTTATTTTTTTATTTTTTTGTTCCACAGTACCAAAAACTTACAATAATTGCAGTCTTCACATCTTGACATCCCATTATAAGTAATAGGAGTATTAAATTTTTGGTTTCTAAAAAATCCTTCCCTTTTTTTGTGACAAAAGTAGGACTCTCATATAAAAAAGCACTTAACTCTTGGAAATTAACTCTTGGAAAGACCAGAAGCTCGAGATTCCGTAATATCGAAATTAAAAAAAAAAAATTTTTTAAAGCATATGCAGGGGGCAAGCACCCCCCCCCCTGCACCCCCCCCACACTCACTGCAACTTAAATATACCAACCCCGAGATTGCACCACAGTGGAGTGAATGGCAAAATAGTGCCGTGCAGAGCGGAACAGAAATTTTACCATTCACTCCATGTAGTGTGATCTCGGAGTTGGTATATTTAAGTGCAGGGGGGTGGGGGTGCAGGGGGGCTTGCCCCCATGCATATACCTTCGAAATGTTTTTTTTTCTTTCTTTTTTTTTTTTTTTTAATTTTGATATTACTGAATCTCAAGATTCTGGTCTTTGGGCTTCAGAGTCTAGGGATTCCGTAATTCCAGATTTAGTAGTGAACCCGTATGTATGTATATATATATATATATATATATATATGTATATATGGGTTTACTTCAAATTATCAAAGTTTCAAAACAAGATATTCGAACACCAGATGATCAAAGTTCTGAAACAATAAACATAACCACAAGAGGAGAGAACATACTTGATCTCATCATCACGAACATGGGAGCACAATGTTCAACGCCAGAAGTATACCCCTCACTGGTGAGATCTGATCACAAACTAATCTCGCTGGAGGACCTCATCCCCCCCCACCCGAAATGAAAAAGACCACAGTAAAGAACTTCTCGAAAGCCGACTTCACACTTCTAAAGACTAGTGTGGTCTCCTTTAAGGCCCCTGAGCCGGCGGTTAACATTACTCAAACCACTGAATCACTTACAAATGCCTTCTACCAGCACCTGCAGGGCTGCATGGATCAGGCAATCCCAAGCAAAACAAAGACTCTTTGTACCAAAGGCAAGCGTCCAGTCTGGTGGACCCCAGCCATAAACAAACTCTACAACAAAAGGAGAAAGCTACTACAAGATAGAGCAAAATCCTTAAAAGGTAAGACACTGCTGATCACTATAAGTAAAAAGCTAAGAGCTCTCATAAAATCATCCAAAGCTAATTTTGAGAAAAAAATAGCTAAGGACTCTAAAGACAACCATAAGGCATTCTTTAGCTATGTCAGAAACCTAGGAGGAAACTCCCAGATATGCTCAGAAGTAGCTCAAAATTATGTGAAGATTACTGATCCTACAGACATTGCCAACATACTGGCTGACAGGTTCAGTGCAAACTTCTCGCTCCCCTAAAGGAGAGATATCTATACCAAATGATTGTAGCCCCCCAAACATCTCTAACGCCCAGGTGAGAACTGCTCTCTCCAAGGCAAAGAACACAGCATCCATGGGACCTGATGGTGTCCCCGGCTGTGTGCTCTATGAACTCAACAAGGAATTAAACCCACAGTTAGGACAGCTGTTTAATCTTAGTCTCACCTCCGGATACGTACCCAGGGAGTGGCGCACAGCGACTGTGGTCCCACTCCACAAAGGCAGTGCCTCCACCGACCCTGGAAATTACCATCCCATTAGCTTGACAAGCCTTATCTGCAAAGCCATGGAGAGGATCATAATGGATCTCATAAATAAAGACATAGGGAATTTGCAGACTTTGGATCCAACCCAGTTTGGCTTTGTTAAAGGCAGATCATGCCTTTTAAACTTGGTTGATTTTTTCGAAACAGTCACCAAGGCCATTGACGAGGGAAAGGCAGTCCATACAGCCTACCTAGACCTGGCGAAGGCTTTCGATACAATACCTCACTCGGGTATCATTGAAAAACTCATCAACTTAAATGTAAACCCATACATTACAAGATGGGTTGCAAACTGGCTGAGTGACAGAACCCACAGGGTCAGAGTTGCTGGCGCCATGTCAGACTCAAAGCCTGTCACAAGTGGTGTCCCACAGGGCTCAGTCCTGGGCCCACTCTTGTTTGGCATCTACTTTTCTGAAGTACAAGCAAACACAGGAGGGTTATGGCTGACAAAGTTTGCAGATGACTGTAAACTGGGCGCCGTAGTTGAAAACACATCCGACACAGATATCCTTCAGAAGGGTCTCACAGAAACAGATAACTGGTGCCAGAGCCATGGCCTTAAGTTAAATGCCAAGAAATGCATAGTCATACCCTTCGGGAAAAATAAGGTTACCCTTAGCTACCATATAGGTGGCAATCCCCTGAACACAGAAGAAGTTATTAGGGACCTGGGAACCCAGGTTGACAGTAGCCTTTCATTCGACACTCATATTGCTAAAGTAGTTAGGAAGACCTTCTACATTGCCCACCTTATCATGAAGGGATTCACATCTAGATCAAGGGAAGTCATAGTCTCCCTATACTCATCACTCATCAGACCAATGATCGAGTACAATGCCCCATTCAGAATGTATCTGACCCGACACTTGCAGCAGCTGGAGAGGCCACAAAAGTTCCTCACCAAAAGGATAAAGGGTCTCAAAAATCTGTCTTATGCTGCCCGACTGAAAGAACTCCAGTTATATTCAGTTGCTTACCGCTTGCTCAGAGGTGACCTATGCCTGACATACAAGGCCATGTCAAACCCAGATTTGATGAACATGCTTCATCTCAAAAATCTAGATCCCTCAGAGCCACAAGGGGGAGACTTAAACCTCGACACGGTTATTAATAGGACATGCTGGAGGGATAGATTCATCACCCAAAGACTCCCTATGCTGTGGAACAAAATCCCGGTTTATGTGAGGCAGAGCACCTCGCTGGCCTTGTTCAAGAGGAATCTTGACCAATGGATGGGAGATCGCAGATACACCCCAGGGGTTACCTCAGTGTCACTGCTCGACAGAGGCACAGCTAAATAATGGGCATAGTTTCTCCAAACTAAAGGGGTGGCGTAAGCCACAAAACTATGGGCTAGGCTTATAAATGCCCTCGGGCAGATAGCCTAGTATGAACCTATGAACCTATAAAAAAAAAACTAATCTAAAAAGAAAAAAACATCTTCTTTTACATTTTGCAAGGGGACAAGCTGCTCTGCACCCCCACGCCCCTTGCTAATTAAACATACCAAATCTGAGATCATACTACAATGAGGAGAACTGCAAATTTATCATTCTGTGTTGTACAGTGATCTCCATTCAGAACGTTTGATGTTTCAGAACTTCGATCGTCTGGTCTTTGATGATTTGATGATTGATCTCCTGAAACTTCGATCATTTTAAGTAGACCTATATATATACACACACACACACACACACACACACGCACACACACACAGACACACATATGTATATACAGGTTTACTATCAAAATGTGGAAAATCAAAACAATTTTCTACATTTTGATCAAATTCGTTTTCCAAATTTGCAAATACAGAATTAACAAAATGTCGGTTGGAAATGGTAATCATGGAATCGACATTCAAACAACCCCTGCATATTATTTATTCCAATTCTGAGACCACACTACAGTGAGGAAAGGGGCAAATTTCCCAATCCCCACTGTAGTGCAATCTATTATCAGAATGTTGATCCCATATTAGCAAATGCACACTACCATTCACTATTGTCGATTCGAACATTTCCGGATCTGCATTACTGAAACTGGAAAACACACATTCTAGCATATGAGTTTTGCATAAGTTCCATTCCACATTTTGATGTAAACCATATATATATATATATATATATATATATATATATATATATATATATGAATCCCCTTCACAAGCTCTTAAGTTTCAAAACTTCGAACTGCAAAGGGTCGAGACCATAAGATTGAAGTTTTGAAACTTGGAATGTTTTGAATGGAGATCGCCATACAGCACAGAATGGGAAATTTACTGTTTTCGTCACTGTATTGTGATCTCAGAGTTATTATGTTTATTTAGCAGGGGGTGTGGTGGTAAATAGTGAGATTAGTTCAATATATGATAGTATTACCAGTGATTTATTATTTCAATCTTATATTCAGACTTATAATATTTTGTTTGACAATGTAGACTGGACAGTGCAAAAGAACTGGGACAGAAAAATGAAAAAATTGGTAAGGAATTCTCAAGAATGTGCTGAAAGAACAATGTACCAGATACCCCCTTTATTAAGATCCTTGGACTTATTATGATTGTCCTATAGACGTTGGCATGAATGACAATGCAGTTACTCATGGTCTGGCTAGTAATACTGGTGGCAAAGGAGTCAGTAAAGAGATTTGAGAGGTTGGCTTACAAATCTTGGTCTTCCTCAACACCTCATAAAAAACAGAACGTTTTTTAGACAGGAGACAAAGGTACAGAGTAAGAGGGAGAAGAATAAATGGATCCAGGCTAAGACGGTAAACAGAATTGTCAGACTGGTTACCAACCATGTACTGATTTAGCACAGGATTTTAAAAATTATAATTTTAGTAGTATTGAGATATGTGGTGGACATTTTTCCCTTTTTAAGAAAGGGTTTTGTTTTGTGCCTAATTACAGAACTGATATTGCAAGGTTGGTGACAGAAAATAAATTCTTTACGAGGCAGCTCAATTTGGTACTTTTTTCAAGGTAAGAGCACTCTGTATTTTTGTCCAGTATTAAAGAAAAAGAGTGTAATCACATCCCAACCCTTTGATTCACACCTTTGAGAAAGTACATGAAGAGGAATTTAGATTAATGGTTAAGCACAACAACATGGAAATGGACAATTTCACTCTTGTTGAAAGGCAGATTTTAAAGGATCTGAGTTCCAACAAAAGTATAAAAGTCATGAAGCCTGTTAATGATGGATTACACTGGTTATGTATTTAAAATGTTTGAAATTTTGAATGATGAGACAACATATGAAAGTGTTTCTAGTAATAAAATCAGTATATTTTATACACCAAGTTATATTTTTTATTTGATGCAGTATATCAAGGTAGTATAATTCATTAGAAGTTTGACTTTCTACGGGTTTACAAACCTTTCATATCATCCATTTTTGGAATACCCAAAGTTCATAAGGACAGTTATTACCCACCTTTGAGAACAATTGTAGCCGCATGGAGATCTAAAACTGAACCTTTTGCTGCCTTCTTCAATTTTCATTGCAAACATGTTTTGAAGAACAACATTCACATTCTCAGGGACTCCTGGGACTTACTAGATATGTTGAATAATGTTCCCTATGATGAGACCATGGTTCTCTGTTGTCATCTTATTTTCCATGATTCTGAATAATGAAGTTTGCAAACTGTTTGTTAATGCTATGTTGGGAGTGTATAGTTCAGCAATAGTAAGATTAAGGTTTTAGTTGATTTTGTGAAAGTAGTTACAGAACAATTTTATTTTCTTTGAAGGGGAATATTTTTGGCAGGTGTCAGGGGTCACCATGGAGGCTAAATGTGCTCCTTTTAATGCCAACCTTGTTTTTGCAGAATGGAAAAAATTTGTTGTATTTCCCAGTCCATTTTTTGAATACATAATGACCTTTGGATAACATATTAATTTCCAGAATTTGTCAACTTTTTAGAGAGTTCAACTTCTTTTTTGAAGTTAACTTACAGGTGGGATATCAAAAAATTGGATTACTTGGATGTTATTTTATACAAGGATGAAACTGACAAGACCTTGTATTCTACCATATTCTGGAAAGAATATATATTCTAACTCATTGCTCCATTCTGAGAATTGTCACCCCCTTTCCCAAAAGAAGGGAGTGGTTAAAGGTCAAATGGTACGACTCTCTGGACAGAACAGTTGTAAAAATAATTTTTTAGAAGAAATAGGTTAAGTGATCAGTATGTTTTTAGATAGAGGTTAACTCTAACTGTGGTTCAGATGATCAATGAGGAAGTGACAAAAGGAAGAAGAAATAGATTTCAGCCCATTTTAAGGGCAAGTACCATGTCTAATCAGGAGGTGACCTTTTGGTTAGGACAAAAGATAAACATGAGGATATGAAAAAGGTAATGCTTATACCCTTTAACACAGATACCCCGCAGATTACAAATATTTTGAAAAGGACAGGGGATCTGGGTTTCACCCCAGAGGTAAAGGAGAAAATAAGGACTACTCCAACAATTACCTTTTCCAGGGTTAAGAACATCAAACATAGGATGAAGACAGATCTGGGGTTGGTTTTCGCTAAGTTGAAATCCAAGATGGTTAAATGTGGTGCCTGCAAGATGTGTAAGTTCATTATTTATTCATTTTTTATTTTATTTTATTTTACATTTGTTTACCGGGCTAGTCTAACTGGATACATGTCCATTTTCAGTAGAGGCCCGGGAAGAAAAGCTCCACATAAAAGACAAGAAACAAAAATAGAACATAACATAACATTATAGTAAGTTACAGATTGCTTGTCAGATAAAAAAGTTAACAGTAATGATAGAGAAAAATATATATATAAAAAAACACAAACAGAAAAATTCCCCTTATAACCAGTACAATCTACAGTAGTATAGAAATTCAGGTATCAAAGTTGATTTACAGATACAGCATTAGGACATATAGGTGCAAGGTAGGGTTAATCTGGATTAGAACAGGGACATAACCAATATGTTTTAAGATAGTATTTAAGGTTTTTCTTATACACTGTAAAGGAGGACAATGATGTTAGTTCATTAGGGAGTTGGTTCCAATTTTTGCCCACTGCATTAGAGAACAGGGCACTTCCTGCCATGTTGTTAGATTTGCAGGTAGCAACATGAAGGTTCCTTGATGATCGTAAAGTGTTGAGATTTCTATATTGGGTGATAAGGCTAGACAGTATTGGGGTATTTGTGGGGTGGTAGAGGATCTTACGAGCAATAGTCAATTGGTTAAAGTGGATCTGATTCTGAAATTCTAACCAGTCTAACTGCTTCAGGTTGTTACAGTGATGAGTCTTGAAAGGAGAAGCAGTAGCAAATCTGGCAATGTTGTTATAAGAGGTTTCCAGTTTGTGTTGACTGTTTTTAGATGGGTTTGTATATATTGATGAAGCACAGAGAAGAGTGGAGATGAGAAGGGAAAGGGCAACAGTGGCCCTGGCTAAGGGAGAGAGGAAAGACCTTATTTTGTAAAGAGATTTTAGTTTCTTGTTAACAGTTTTTATGGTATTATTGATATGGGTATCAAAGTTTAGGTTATTATCTATAGTTACCCCTAGAAGTTAGTAGTAGGATCAGGGGATATAAGTATGCCATTATTGAAAGAGACTGAGAAATTGATTGGGGGTGACTTCCTGTAGGAGAAAAAAGGAAGAGTTTAGTTTTTTAGGGTTCAAAAGGAGACAACGTTCAAGGAACCAGTTCTCTGTTATATTAAACATGTTTTGGGTTAGAGACTGCAGTTGGGTTTGTGGTTTGTGATTTGGAGGAGCAGATTATTGTTGAGTCGTCTGCGTATTGTACACAGTTTGCTAGGGGAATAGCTTGGTTAAGGTCATTGATGAATATTGAGAAGAGAAGTGGTCCCAGTATGGACCCTTGAGGGATACCAAGGGTAACAGGGAGATGGGATGATAGGTTGTTTTCCCTTAGGACAGCCTGTTGCCAATTATCTAAATAGGACTGAAACCATGTTATAACCATTGTATCAAGAGAAAAGGATTGTAAAATTTTAATAAGTAGATTATGGTTGACCATATCAAATGCTTTAGGGAGGTCGATAAAAAGAACAGAGGAGAGACTGTTGTTATTGCGGTTGAAATTAATGCAGTCAGTGAAGGATAATATGGCAGTAGTTGTGCTATGAAAGGGTCTGAAACCATGTTGACAGTTAGCCAGAAGATTATTCTGGAGAAGATGTTCCAGTAATTGTTTATAGATACACTTTTCCATTATTTTCGCCAGGAGGGAGAGAAGTGCAATAGGACGATAGTTAGAAAATTCTATGGAATTTCCACCTTTGTGTAGGGGAATGATGTGGGAGATTTTCCAGGTGGTTGGTATGGTGCTTTCTTGTATGGTTTTATTTATCAGCAGTGATACAGGGTATGCTATAGCTGTGGCTGCTTTTTGTAGATATTCGGAGGGTAGTAGGTCTGCTGAAGGGGTGCATGGTTTTAGTTTGTGTAAGAGCTTGAAGATCAGGGAAGTAGGAACTGCTTGAAAGTGGAGTATTGGAAGAGAGTTTTTCGCATGAGTTGGGAGAGAAGAACTGTCAGCTGTGAGCTGATTTGCCAATGTTTGGATGGTTTCTGTAAAGTAGGAATTAAAGGCATTAACAGTTTGCTTTGGATTGTCAGGATTTGCACCACTAGGAGCTGGTGTGGAGGATTGGCCTGGTCTAAGTAGTCTGTTTACGCTAGACCAAATTGTTTTGGATTGTTTTGGTTTGATTGCTGGAGGTGGCCGTAATAGTTGTTTTTATCATCAAGTATGGCTTTTTTGTCTTATTTTTAATTTCTTTGAACATTTGTTGGTCTACGGGGTTTCTAGTAGTTCTCCACCTGTTCCAGATTTTATTTCTATGCTGAATTATTTCTTTGGTTTCCTTTATAAGCCAAGGGGCTGTTATAGATTTAATTTTGATAGCATGGCAGTCAAGGATTGCTAGAAAGTTCGAGTTGAAATAGGTAACTGCTTCATCCGGTGGGAGATATTTTAAGGGTGACCGATTTTTTGCTTGTAATTCAGTTTGGAAGTGGTCAGGGTTGAAATTTTTGTTGCTTCTGATAGTTCTAAATATGATTCTGTTTGATAAGCTTGTTTTTTGCCTGATAATATAAGTAAGAGAATGATCGCTTACATCATCAGGGAGGATTCCAGCATTATACAGTTGTTGATGATTGTTTATTAGAATCCAGTCTAGGATGGATTCTCTGTTTTTGGGTTTATTAATTCTAGTTGGGGAGTTAATGGTTTGAGAGAAACCGTGAAGGTTAATATGGGAGGTAGGTGTTTCCATGGAGCAGTATTTCCAGTCAATATTGACGTCACCTAGAATTATTGTCTCCTGAGGAAATTCTGATGAGAGCTGTGCAAGGATATATTCCAGGGTGTTGATGTTTTTACCATGGCGTAAGTAGATACATATTACATTTAGGGATTTACTGGAGTTAAGTTGTATTCTAGTGCAGATTATTTCTACATGGGCTTCAGGAGGGTGGATAAGGTTAAATCTAGATGTCTGAAGCCCTTGTTTGTAAAGAATGGCTACACCACCTCCCTTTTTGGCTATGTGGTCCTGTCTCAAGATATTGTACCCAGGTGGAATGACTACAGTATCTTGAGTCGATGGTTTTAGCCAGGTTTCAGTTAAACAAAGGATATCAAAAGAATGGAAGTCAAAGAGAGCATGCAGGTGAGTAACTTTGTTGCCTGTACTATGAATATTTAGGTGGCCAATAAGGAGAGAGTTATGAGATTTAGATGGGATTGAAGGGGTAATAGAGGCATGGGCTTCTGGTTCTGTGTTTATTTTTTGTCTTGGTCCAGGATTAGGGTGGATGTCTCCAGCTGTTAAGGAGATGTATAATAGTTTGTTTAGTGGATTTTGAAGGTTATCAAAGTGGTAGAGAGGCTTTCTGGCCTTAGATAGTTATATTTCATATTAGTCAATCTATGATATTTAGGAAGTAAGTAGTTAGTGTGAAATGTAACATTCATGTGCTCAGGAAAGTTATTTAGAGGTATAGTACTTGTTATCCTATTAGGGAGATGAAGATGAAAATAGTCTGGCTGTTCATAGGAGGTTATTAGATAGGCTGTGGTTAAAGATGGTAGGAGTAAGAGAGTGACTAGAAAATTTAGTTGAATTTGGGAGGTAAGTGTGTACATCATGATTAATTGTTAATGGATGTAATTTGGAGGGAAGATGATGAGCTAGGGCTGGTTGGAATAGTGATTGTAGTGATGTAAGGGGAGGTTACTTAGAGGATAGATGTGAGTGGTTGGGGGAGAAAGAGGGTGTGGTTTGTATGTATAAGGTTAGGGGCCCTGGGGTTGTGTGGAATTTGGGGGTAGGGTAGGGGAGCGGAGTGAGCCCACAGGGTGAACAGAAAAGGTAGAGCCAAGAGAGGTAAAGCAGAAAAGAACAATCAGTAGCAGCTCAGCAAGCTATAGTAGGTAAGTAGCTAGGAGTAATCTACTGAATGTAAAAAACAGTAAGATAAGTATAGTTCTAGGAGAGTATCTGAAACTAAACAGAAAATAGGTGATGGACATTATTATGGGCTATACTTTAGGACCAATTCTTTGGACTAAGAAGCAGAGGACAGTGTCTATTGCAGGCTGTGAAAACAAAAAGGCTAGCAAGGTCTTTAGGGAGCAGGCTGCCACCTAGTGGACAGTGGCAAGTAGGGTAAGAGTGGGAGTGAGTGTCCCGGTTTAGAGGAAAGAGTAAGAGTTCAGGTATCATTGGCCAGTAGGTGACGAAAAAAGGAAATTAAGACTACAGAATGGAGAGTGGAAGGTTGCTGGTTTTCCTGACAGAGCACTTTGAGCCACCAAAATGCAATAAAATAAACAAGTATAGGGCACTAATTTGTAGGTTATTAATTACACATACTTTCACTCTCACTGTACTTGAGATAAAGCAGGGATAAGTAGCTCAAATTCTGAGACTGGAGGGAGTTAGACGGGGTCCTTGTTCTTCGGGTGGGAAAAAAACTCTTCTCCAATGCAGTATAGGCAGGTTTGAGGGCTAGGTTTTCACTCTCGCTGTACTTGAGATAAAGCAGGGATAAGTAGCTCAAATTCTGAAACTGGAGGGAGTTAGACGGGGTCCTTGTTCTTCGGGTGGAAAAAAACTCTGTTCTCCAATGCAGTATAGGCAGGTTTGAGAGCTAGGTGGTAGCTAAAAGCACTGGGCCAGGTTCGCACAGCAGCTCAGGCTATTCTATAGTAGAAATTGCACCTTAGGACAGTATTTATTAATAGGGATAAGGGAGGATGTGAGGTAGGAGGGTGGGAGAGGGAGGAGTAGGAGTAGGCAAATGGGAGGGGCTATAGCTAATACAATAATAGGTAGGTTGAGAACTATGCATGCATATGTAAGTGTATTCTTGGAGGATATAGGCGGAGGGTAGATGATAAAGAAACTAGATCCTAGATGGGTGAAATGTAGGGGTGGAGAATAGTAGGGATGCAATGATGTCAGAGCTAAGAGAGGTAAAGCGGAAAAGAATAATCAGTAGCAGTGCAGCAGGCTATAGTAGGTAAGTAGCCAAGAGTAATCTATGTAAAAAAACAGTAAGATAAGTATAGTTCTAGGAGAGTATCTGAAACTAAACAGAAAATAGGTGATGGACGTTATTGTGGGCTATACTTTAGGACCAATTCTTTGGACTAAGAAGCAGAGGACAATGTCTATTGCAGGCTGTGAAAACAAAAAAGGCTAGCAAGGTCTTTAGGGAGCAGGCTGCCACCTAGTGGGCAGAGGTAATTAGTACAAGTAGGGTAAGAGTGGGAGTGAGTGTCCCGGTTTAGAGGAAAGAGTAAGAGGTCAGGTATCTTTGGCCAGTTGGTGACGAAAAAAAGGAATTAAGACTACAGAATGGAGAATGGAAGGTTGCTGGTTTTCCTGGCAGAGTACTTTGAGCCAACAAAATGCAATAAAATAAACAAGTATAGGGCACTAATTTGTAGGTTATTAATTACACATACTTTCACTCTCACTGTACTTGAGATAAAGCAGGGATAAGTAGCTCAATTTCTGAGACTGGAGGGAGTTCGATGGGGTCCTTGTTCTTCGGGTGGGAAAATATAACTCTGTTCCCCAATGCAGTATAGGCAGGTTTGAGAGCTAGGTGGTAGTTAAAAGCACTGGGCCAGGTTCACACAGCAGCTCAGGCTATCCTATAGGATATGGACCTTACATTCTGATTCATGGGATTGACAGGTCTTTAGCCTGTCCTGGCATTTGTAATTGTAACACCAAAAATCTGGTATATGTGACATCTTGTTTAACATGACAATTGTTTTATGTAGGGAAGAAGGTTGAGAGATCTGATTTATGAACATCTGCATGACATAAGAGGGCAGAAGTGATCAAATGATTTGTACAGGCACAGTATTGAATGTATTGCATACAAATAGTATTTGTTTTTCTAACTGATAAAGTGGTGGTGAGGGAGGCCTGTGGAGATGTGGACTGTGTACTTGAAAAGAGGGAACTGATCTGGCAAATCAAAGCCAGGTCTAAATGATGACATTTCCATTTTGAGATTTTGAGTATGTTAAAATTGTGGGCAAAATACTATTAAAAGCTTTGATAGTCAAACTATATTACTGGGTAACGTGGCTGTTAATTTACATGAACTTGTATGTTTTTATATGTTTATATACATATATTATATTTATATACATATATTTAAATATATACATATAAATATATGTATGTGTGTGTGTGTGTGTGTGTGTGTGTGTGTGTGTCTATATATATATATATATATGTGTGTGTGTGTGTGTTTTTATATATATATATATATATATATATATATATATATATATATATATATATATATATATATATATATATATATATATATATAAATAAATATATGGGCCTATGTCAGATGATCGACTTTTTGGAAACTCGAAACAATATCGATGAGACCATATGATACTTACCTGGAGTGAATAGTCTGTGATCTGGGACGTCAGTGTTGTGGTGCTGTCTGTCTTCTCATCTTGGTGAAATGGGTTTAGGGTAAGTGGTGTTTCGTTCATCTAAAGTGTACCCATATATATATATATATATATATATATATATATATATATATATATATATATATATATATATATATATATATACATACATGAGTCTACTTGTAACCAAATGTGCACTTTTGTGAACACCGGCTCACTGAACCGGACATAAAAAAAAACAAACACTGCACCACTGAAGCATGGTATAGTGGGGATAAGGGAATATACCTGTTTCCCCACTGTAGTGCAATCTCAGAGTTAGTATATATAAGAAGCACTGGTCTGGGGGATGCAGGGCAGCTTGCTCCCCTGCAAAAGCATGTTTGCAGTATTTTTTTTTATGTCCGGTTTGATGATCCAGTGTTTGTGAAAGTGCAGTTTCAGTTAAGTGCACTTTCTCTAAAATGAGTTTGTACTTCTGTTTTTTGCAAAAACGTGTTTTTGTTGAACAGAATTAGACCTATAGACCTATATATATATATATATATATATATATATATATATATATATATATATATAGATAGATATATATATATTAGTGATTTATTCATTTTTAGCAACTGATTAAATGTTCTTAATTTTAACTCAAATCATTGGTTAATTTGTATTGGGTGATAATATATTCAAGTAAACTACAGATGGTGCTTTTTAGACTGATGAAGCCTGTTGTATAAGGCCAAAAGTGCTTACTCTGTATTCAGTTCACTTTTGTTTTTTGGCTTCATTAAGCAGCTGTCACACTATTGCTGAAATGTCATGTTTTGTTGTACTTGTTCAATATAAAAGTAAACCTGCTTCAGTTCAGTAAAACAAAGAAGTCTCTGCTGTTTCTATAATAATTTGCCATTTTGCTGCGAATCATAATTTTCCACCTCTAAGTTGTTTACATGTCCTTTTAGCAGCATTCACTGTCCTTTAAAGCCATAAAGGCACTTACTATTGATTGTTTAATGTAACACAGATCATCTGTCAGTACCAACAGTATTTTAGGCCGTCAGCCACCATTTTAAGTTAACAGCACATTTTGTTTACGTCAGCAGAGACAAAACTTTAACTTTCTATAATGGTTCCCTAAGATGCAGCAGCAATTTCTTCAGCAAGCTTCAGTTCTGATTTTTAATAACAGGTTACACATAGACTGTGAGCTCCAAATTCTCAATTAACAGGCTGGATCAGATTACAATGGCAGATTGAACATCAAAATACTAAAGTCACCACACATTCTTCTCAATGGCAGCATAGGTCAAATATATTCCAAAAGCTCAGGAGCTATGTGTCCATCTTGACAAAGCAACCTCTGTGCTCTGTCACACTGGTGGTCTCTCCAGCTCAGACCAGTGGTATTCAAACAACCAGCAAACCTAATGTATGCAAGAAATGGTGACTATCTCCATTGTCATATTTCTCACCTAATCTGATTTCAGTAGAGAAATAGTAGAGTCACAGGGATTCTTCTCTTTGTTTTGACAAAACTACTTGATGCATTCCTAGTAACAAGTCTGAATTATCACCCTAGCAGGTGATAGAATAGTGTGGGCACTACCCTTTAATAGCCATACACTTATTTTTCAACACATAATATCTGCTTTCCTGGGGAATGAAATTCCTCCTAAAACATCAAATGGAATGTTCTTTCCCATGCATTTTGTAAGACAACTCTTATCTTTGCATTGGTGGAATCATTCTGGGAGACAAAGTCTAAACTAAAGTCATGATTAACTAACACAGGCTGTAGGCACAGAGCATTTTTCAATATCATAAATGCCTTCTCAGCCTCATCCAACCTGTTGATTTTATTGAGGTCTCTTGCCTTAATTAAATGTATTGTGAGCAGGTATTCCATATTGCGGATATGAAGGGTAAACAACATATAATAAATTAATAAATAGCTAGCCCTAGAAAAGACTTATTCTGCTTCTTTGTGAATGGTTTCAACCAGTATTTTATGTCCTCTATCTTACTCTCCTGAGGTTTCACCAATCTATGCCCAACAGAAGTTAACAAATGCAATATTTATTCATATCAGTTGTACATTGGAAGGGCTGACAGTCCAACCTGCTGACTCAAGGTAATCCAGATCTGCTCATACCTTGGGGATGTGGATTTTCTAGTTCTCAGTGTTGGTTATTAACCATCAGTATACACAGCACTGTGTTGATTATAGGGTATTAGAATACTATTAATCAGCTTTTTTTAAACAATTGTTATTGAATTGTTATAAACAAACAAAAAATCTGTGCATTTAAACAAATTGAATAAAGCAAAACTATATACAACACAACTATTTACAATGCCCATAACATACAAAATTTACAATGTATATGTTACATCTTATCTAATAAATTATTTAGTTTTATCCATGACGATTTCTTATGAGTTACTTTTATTGATCTTAAATCAAGGGTAAACAGATCTCGTTTATGTACAGTTTTGGCCAGTAAAATCAACTCAGAAAAAGAGAGGATGTTTCTACTTTCCCAGTTTGATGTTATAATTTTTCTTGTGATTGCAAGACGAGACCAGAGAAGATGCACTTGTTTCTTTGGAATATGTACTGGTATTGGTGCATTAAATAATATCAAATAATCTGAAATGCCACATTTGTCAGACAACAAAGCCTTTGAAAAGGACTTAAATTCCTGCCAAAAGGTTGTAACCATTTTACATTCAAGAAACATATGTGCCCAGTCAGCACACAAAGTTTCTTTACATCTCCAACATTTATGAGTACTAGCATGTGAGATCAATGCTAATTTACGAGTGGTAATGTAGCTCCTATGATTAAACTTCCAAGTGGAAATTTTTCAGAAAGGAGATGAGGTTGTGTTGTCAACTGATTTCAATGTCAAGACTCTATCAGAGTCTGAAAATTTAGCTCTATTTAATTTTTCAATATAACCCCATAAAGAATCTTCTGGTATTTGTAAGTCTGCTCTTAGTGTTTTGTAAATCCTAGATAATGAAAAGCCTGTGTTGTGGTTAGTCATATTCAGTTCACAGAAAAGAGAGATTACTTTTGGATATAATGAAACATCAAGCACTTGATTTGATTTGAGCTCATTTAGTAGATGTTCTCTAAAAATCTGGATATTTAACCAGTTATTTTGATTATAATTATACCTAACCATAAGGCTATTTGTGTCATATATATCCTTGCTGCCAATTAATTGGTGCCAATATATTAGACCATTTACCTTCATCACCATTAATTTCCCTCTATTAAATGAATCTAGACATTTTCTTTTAAATGGAACCGGAAATATTAAGAATAGGAGATGTCTTGTCTTATAGTTACTGTTCATTATCTTTTTAAAGTTGTTTAATATGTAGCAGATACAATGAGGATATCTTTCAATTCTATTTTCTTTAAAAAATATGTCTTTTACAACTAAAAACATCTTATTATTATCTGTAAACAAGTTGTTATTTGTTGTCTCATCCAGGTTAGAAAGCAATATAGTTTCATGCAATTTCTTCCAGTTTGATGTAAACTTATTACTTAACCACTGACTCATTATATTAAGTGTAGCTGCTTCAGCATAAAGTTCTAGACTTGGAAATGCAGTGCGTCCCTTTTCCCATTCCCTATAATGACAATCATATCTTATTGGTTTCTGCGGATGCCATAAAAATTTAAACAGAAGTGAGTTGAGTTGTTTTTTTAATTTTTTTGGAGGTCCAACTATTATAGTCTGAAACAGGAATAAAATTGTTGGTAAAATACACATTTTTATTAAGGATAATTTTTCTTCCATAGAGAAAAACATTTTTCTCCACTTACATAGATGTTTTTTAACCACAGTTATCAGATTATTATAATTCAAATGTATAATGTCTTTCCAATTTGTTTTTATCTGCACACCTAGATATTTGAAGGTGTCATTTTTCCAGTTAAAATTACTATGTTTTTCTAATATGGTGCTGATTTTTTTGTTTAACAGTATAGTTTTTGTATTTTAGTGTTGACTTTTAAGCCTGAGATTTCTTCAAAATTTTTAGAGATTTTATAATATGGTGTATTGAATAATCTATATTCCCAATAGTTAACAGAATGTCATCTGCAAAAAGTTATATTTTACAAGAGTGATAAGAATTAATATCAAAGCTAACAATATTAGTGTCATTTCTGATGTAGTTGGCTAATGGTTCCACTGCTAAGGCAAATAATAGGGGTGAAAGTGGGCAGCCTTGTTTGGTTCATTTTAAAATTCTGTTTTGAGTGGACAGGTAAGCCCCAATTTTGATGTAAGATACCAAATTTTCATATAGATTGTTTATTAATTTTATAAAATCAGGTGAAAATTTAATTATTCTGGTAGTTTATATAAATAAGGCCAAGTAATAGAGTCAAAAGCTTTGTCCAGATCTAAACTAATAATGGATAATTCTTTCTTTTTCTTATTCGCTAGATCTATTAAGGATAGAATTTTGATGGCATTGTCTTGAACTTTCCTGTTCAATATAAAGTCTGTTTGATTTTCTGCTACTAATTTTGGCAAGAATTGGTTTAATTTTTTAACGAGAATTGAAGTGAAAATGTTATAATCAAGGTTCAATAGAGATACAGGGCAGTATGATGTTACTTGTTTGGGATCCTTGTCTTGCTTTAAAATGTGAGAGAATATGGCATATTTCCAAGAAGGGAAGCGATTTACAGACTTTCTAAATTCCTCAAAAGCTGCTACTAGAATTTTTAGAGTTTCATCAGGAAGAAGTTTATGAAATTCACCAAAAATACCATCTATTCCTTGGGCCTTATTGCTTTTAATATTTTTAATATTTTCCTTAACTTCTATTAGAGAGATTGTTTTTATCAATTTGATGTTTTGTTCAATGGTTACTTTCTTATTAACATTTTCAATCAGAAACTTTTCTTTTAGAGTGTTGCTAGAATCTGAATTAACCCCTATTTATTGCCTCATGATGAGATCTAAACATTTCGAAGATTTCCTTCAAGTCTGTCACTTACCTATGTTTGTTCCTTGTGTTGTCAGTAAGTTCTTTATATAGCTTATATTAGCTGAATTGTTTGATTTAATTGCCAATCTTTGCAGATTTTTTGGATTTGCAGAGTATGATTGTAATTTAAGCCTCTCTATATTTATAGCCACTTAATTATTCAAGATTTCTACATACTTTGCGTTTAATGTTTTTAGTTCAGAGTTTGTATTTATATCTTTGTTATTTAAATTCTTTTTTAGTGCATCGATTTTTGTTTGTAATGTTATTAGCTTGTCATCCCATTGTTTCTTTTTGTTTAAAATACCAGTTTTTTATCTTATCATAAAGATATGATTTTAACAAATCACAAACAATAGTCTTAGAAGTCTCATTATTGTCATTGATAGCAAGAAATGCATTAGTTTCATTTAAGAGCTAGTCTTTAAACCCATTGAGTTTCACAATGTAAACAGGTAATCTTTGCCAAGCTATCAGATCTTTAGGACTGATGTTAATCTTAAATAAAAGAGCATTGTGATCTGACAAATGGCAAGGACTAATTAAAACATCATGAGTTTTAGAAATTAGACTATTAGAAAGTAATACTTTATCAATAGCTGTCTGTATTCCATATCTATATGAGTAGTACATGTAGTTTAATGATTCTGGTTCTTTTATATCATATATGTCTCTGAGATTTGAAGAATTAATAATTTTTTTTTAGTTTTTTAGCTGGAGCAGACAATTTGAAGATATCATTTTTGGTGGTATCCTTTTTAGTAAGAATACAATTAAAATTTTCAGCATAAACTATGTCTCCTTTGGCTTTCTTGTGTCTTTCGGCTTTTCTTGGTTAGGGGTCGCCACAGCGGAACTCCAGTTCGCTAATGATTGGCAGTAGATTTTTTACTTGCTTAGTTGCCAGCCCTGATGCACAACCTTCAACGAAGGTACGCCCATTCACGCATGTCTCCACACTTTAGCTGAGAATCGAACAGGACAACGTCTTACTGTGAGGCAACAATGCTACTGCAGCACCACCACCGCAGTAGATATTAATTCTAAATATTTATTAGCAGTTCCTGCACCGATACCAGGGATCCAATATGTACTAGCTAAAGTGATGTACCTTTTATTCAACTCTAGCACTACTGAACATAACATACCATTCTTCTCTGAAAAAGTGTCTACTATTTTGGGCATCGGTAAAGATTTGTTCCATAGTATCATAGTGCCTCTTCTCCTAGCCTGGAAATGAGATTCCACAAGTGTTGTGTAACCGTTGAAAAATATTCTATCTAAGCCCTTTTTAATAAAGTGTGTTTCTTGTAGAAATGCTATGTCTATTGTATTCATTTTCAAATATTTTGATAGACTTCCTCTTTTTATGGGATTGTTAAGGCAATTAATATTTAAGGATAAACATTTATATGTATGCATTTATAAAGAGACAAATGTCATTTTTAAAGTTTGTTATGGGCTCGAATTTAAATCAAGACATATCTAATGAAACAAGTATAACTATACACAATCCTAAACATGGAAAGATAGATTCCTGGTTTGATGAATGCATCAACCAAACCACCATCTTCACACCCTAAGACTCTCGTCGATATCCATTAAGTGCTTCTGCCTTCATTTAAATACATATACAGATTAAATATGAGATTAAACCTTTTAACGATATAAATATGATTTGATTCACAATAACTAATGTCATACAAAAGAAAAATAATGCAGCATAGCTCGATACAGCATATATGAAAGTGAAATCTACTAAATTCTAACAGACAATATAACTTTATGTTGATTAATCTGATTGAAGTAACTAATTATAATATCTTAATTCCAAATACAAAATAAAATATAAAGAAACAAAGAACATAAATAATGATAATAATAGTTTATCATGAAACTAAACCTATTATTTACATTTATGAAAACTATCTGCATTTGTCATAAAGTAAGTGTAAAATAAAGTGTTATATATTATATCTAATGCTCTCATCCTTCCTTCCTCTTCTTCCCTTTCTTCTGTACAATATTAAGGTATCCGATTTATGTTATTGTATAGTTCTGCATTTTATTGAGCTTAAAGAACTTCAAGGATATCTCATTAAATTTCCCATCCCGCATCCCTTTCCCCCTCCCCTTCTCACTCAAAAATTATTTTAATCCACTGAGGTAAATGTTTAGATAGGGATTATATGAACCTAAATATACAATTTAATAGATCAGTAGACATAAAGATTATTTATAGTCAAACATAACTTCCTCTATAGATTAATCTCATATTGGATATCAGAGAACATCTATTAACTTATATACTTTGCAGCATAAAAATATATGAGAGGAGTTTGGCTTATCATGCTTGATCAGCATCTAGTAAACTTAGTGAGATTTATTTTATAAATTTTTGTTATTAAAGCTGAACATATAACTAGTTAGTAATGAAATAAACTTGCCCTTGCAACTGAATTATAAACTTCTACCTAAACTTTTATACATACCTTTAAATTATCAACATAAATATGGGAGATACAGTACCATTCATGTATAAAATCTTTGCATAAACTATATCCTCTATTAAAACAAGGTATTTTAGATAAGTACTGTGCTTCTTATACTCCTTGCAAAAAAAAAAAAAGATTGGGGGAGATAGTTTCTTGTGTATTAACTACTCAAAACCTGCCTGAACTCTAGAAAATCAAATCCTATTCAGAAATTAACCTTCAAAACTGTATCTACTGTACAACACATTTGCCATTTATAGAAGCTTTCTTTTTAAATGTGTAGTGCAATTAACATAATGAGTAGCAAGTTATGCATGCATTGTGAAGAAATAGGCAGGTAAATATAATGATGTAGCATTAATAGTATAACTTTGAATAAATCACATTACTGGCAATATAAAAACAACTTAATATCAGAAACTGTATTAAAAAAACTACTATGCATAATGTATTGAATCATTTCTCTCATGACATGTGAAGCACATTCCTGAAAACTAAATGCTATAAGGTTAATGCAAGCCAGTATTTATATGATTAAACAGGAAGATGATTATTTAAATGCAAGAACATCATTAAAATAATAGAATACAGCTTTTTTTTAAGTTATACACTGTAACTTACAGTTTTTAGAGTCTAAATAAGCTGCAATCTTCTTAAAAATGGCTATACAGCACTTAGACACCATTTCCCTTTGTCACAGATGTTAAACAGTGTGCAACATGAGTTCAAAGGTCATCTAGCTCAATCTTTCAGTTCCCATGCTCATACATTGTCCTCAGGGCTTGGGAAAACTGTAGAAATGCTCGAGGAATGGTTCTAGTGATGCTTTTCAACTTTATGGCACCAATACAAGTCTCGAGGTTAGCAAAGTATGCAATTTGAAGAAAGAGCCTTTTTAAACAGTGCTTGCATGTTAAAAGCTGGAATTTAGTGCATTTAAAAGATAAAAAAAACTGTTAAGTAGGTGTTACAGTAAATGTGTTCCCCATCATAAAACATCACCCCTATCAATATAACCTCATTAAACTCATTCTAAATAAATAATTACATAGTTTTTATCTAACAATAAGGGTAATAAGCACACTTAATTGACTGCAATCAACTGCTGTTAATACAAACAAAAGAATCTTCCTAGCTGCACTTATATGACACATATCCCCCATTTCCCTTTCAAATGGAAAAGCTGTCTACTTAATGTTAATACTGTATTTCTTTACTGAAAGCATGTTACTAAGCCATACAAAGGATTGTTCTTTAAGTGTGCATTATCTATATAATAAAAAATAAAAAAAGGTCCTGTTAAAACATATTATATTTTCCTGCAAGGGCTAAGTCACTACCAACAAGCTTTAACATTAGAAAGCATTAGATGCTTAACTCTTTATAATAAACATTACTAAAATAGAAACTGAAAGAGAGAAATGAGTAGAGAGAGGAAAGAAAAAGAACTAATAGGAAGAAGAAGAACAAAGGAAAACAGTAAATATGCTATATATATTTTTAAAGTGTAATAAATATTTTACCTTGTAATATATTTGCTGGTTTCTTATATTTTAAAAGAAAAAAGTCCATTGCAGGCAAAAAAGGGAAAGATGAGTTAACTTACTTCCCTTTAAGTTTCTTATTAGTTTTATCACTTGTTATTGTTTTTCCATTAGTAGCTTGTCTTTTTAAACTTGGTAAAGAGAGGTCCATGTATTCTAGTTTATCTAATAGATTGTTTCTTCTGACAACATCAGTAGCTTCTTCTAGATTGTTAAAGATTTTCTGTCCATTTGGTAAGGTAATCCTTATTCTAGCTGGGAAAAGGATCTGAGCTTTTATGTTAGCTTTTTTAAGGTCTTTGATTAGAGGAATGCATGCTTTCCTTTTAGTTATAGTGGTAGATGTATAATCATTGTCAAATCTAATGTTCCTTCCATTGTCTTGGATGGGGTTCCCTGCCCAAGCAGCTCTCAGAACTAAATCTTTATCCCAAGTAGATAAAAATTTGACAATAATAGATCTCACTGAGGATGAATTTTTTGAGGGTGATGGATTAGATAGAGACCTGTGAGTTCTCTCAATTCCGAATGACAGGGGCTCAGGAAGGTTTAATACCTTAGGTAACCAGTTGTTCAAAAAAAGAATCATATTGTTACCTTCAGTCTTTTCAGGGACCCCATAAATTTCTTCTTGATCTAGGCCCTCTGTTTTTTCTGTTAAGGAATTGTTAATCAGTTTTTGCAGTAAATGAGGCCTAGGTAAAAGGACAACACTTTTTACTGAAACAGCCCATCTGGAACAGAAAAATATCTTTTCTATAGACTGTTCTGTTATGAAAATCTGACAATAGTCATTTGGTAAGCCTAGGGGTTTAAGGTAAAGTGCCCTTCCTAATCGTTGTATGAATTAATGTACCGTATGTATAAGATAGACATCATAGTTTGAGAGATCATCAAGTTTATGGAAATTGTTACAAAATCTGATGTCAACATCCAACTTTGGAAACAACACCACAGGGTTATTTTGTACACTTTGTGAATCTTCAATAGTCTCATCTCCAACATTTTTTGTTTCACATTTTCTTGTTGAAAACCTCTTTGTGGGCTTCAGGGATCTTATATGGTTTCAACCTGAAAAATTCTCCTGGTTTCATAATTGTGTTATGTTTAAGTAAGTTATTTCTAAATACTTTTACCTATTTCTTTTAGTAGATTGACAAGATTATAGCTATCTTTACTTCAAGACCATGTGATTATCTATGAGTCAAGGTTGAAATGTTTACTACATATGCTCTCTCAAGAGGTTTAATACATTGACACGATAAATCTACTTAGATTTCCTTTAACTGGCTGATGGCATTTATAGTTTACTTCCCCCACTTTCTCTGCCAAGTGGCAGTATGCTGATTCTTCAAGTGGAGAATGAGGTGAAGCACTTTGTCACAGGAATGGAATATCCCCAAGTTAGCATTCAACTGTAGCTGTGTTTTGGTCTTCCAGAGGGATACCTATTAAAATCTCAAGACACAGTTTGCCGAGTTCTGAGAATCTGAAAAAAAGACTGAAAATGCAGGAGAAGAACTAATAAGAAACATCATTCTCCTTAAAACTTGTTTTTTTTTTTTTTTTTTTTTGCAGGAGAGACAAGTCCCACTGAATCCCCCAATGCAGGAGGAAAGCCTTAAACACACCACCCCCAATCTTATATATGCCATCTGTCAGATAACCATAACTCAAGAAAATTGAATATTCTGAGAAATGGCAATCTCAGACTTACCATATGTAAAGCCTGATTTTTGGCCATTCAGTCTCTGCATCTTGTGATTTGTCAATGTGTGTCCTGGGATTTTAAATAGTTATCCTTCCTGGGCCAGTTCCTTACATGTCATTACTCTGGACAAATTACTATATTCTTTTCTACATTTCACTAATGCATCTGATGACACTTTGAAATAATTATGCTCCTATTCCAGTGTTTCTTCTGTTAAATCTAATAAACCACTAGTAAATTTTGCTTAGAATAAATACATTTGGAAACAACCACTGGAGAGTTGAGGTATATTTCTGATAGCAAATATTGGATAGTGCAGTCTGCTATCCCACTTTTTCCCATCCTTCTGATCACCCTTTCAACATGTTTTTAAGACTCTTATTAAAGCACTCTAAAAATCATCTGTCAAATGGTGATTCACTGGTGTTCCAAGCTTTTTAATATGTAACAACTGGTAGAGCTTGTTCATGACATCCAAAATAAATGGGTCCCCTTGGTCTCTTAAAATTTTATCAAAAAACTCCATTCTGTCAAATATAAGCATTTGCTTTCTTGCTATAGAGTTGTCAGAAGCTGTATGCATTGGTACAGACTCTCGACAATAGGAGGCATAATCTATAACTACTGAAATATATTGGGTCTATATTATAACATCGAAGTCTTAAAACTTTGAATGTTATAATATCGAAACCTATGCACCGAATGCTAAAAATAGCGAAGCTGTAGAATATTGAATACTTTCCTAGGGAAAGTATTCGGTGGGCCATTTCTGCAGCTTTGCTATTTCCTTGACTGTGGAGTGAAGGTTACAGACCAGGTTAAGGTAAGTGTGCGAATGAAGGTGAGTGTGCGATAGGGACCTTAGGGTTATGGGGTGAGTAAGGTGAGTGTGCGATAGGGACTTTAGGGTTAGGGAGCGGGTGAGGTGAGTCTGCAATAGTTAGGGACCTTAGGGTTATGGTTGGGTTAAGGTAAGTGGATAGCTAGTAGTATATGTATGGTTTAGTTTATGGTTTTGTGAAGTGTATGTGTGTGTGGATAATTGATTTTGGTGTGCTTGTGTTGTGTGCATGTTTGTTGGAACAGTGAATTTTTTCCCTTGGAAAAAATTCGCTATTCTGACTGTTTGATTTTCTGGTGTTTCGATCAAATGGGTTCGATATTATAACATTCAAAGTTTTAAGACTTCGATGTTATAATATTGACCCAATATATTGATATCATATACAAGTTTAAATTACTGAACTTACCAAATCCATGATGATCCTGTCAAAGGGAACAATCAGTTATTAGTTGGGGTTATAATTGGTAGCAGAAGGCTTTGTGAGCAGTAGCTTTCTGTCATGCCTGTCAAGAATTACAAAACCTTTGTAAGGCAGAAAGCAGCTAGGCCAACAGGGGGCTCATATGGCTTACTCTAGTATATTTTCCCTTTTAAGTGAAGTCTTAAAATATGGCGATGGCTATGGACCAGGTTCAACAGTATGTTCTGGAAGGTTTGTGGCAATAACAATTGTCTACCTCTGTCGCTTTTGTATCAGTCTAATAAATGAGATCACTCTACTGGTCTTGTCTGACAACACAGCAATTGCTGTTATGAATGTGTCTTATTTCTTGTTTCTTTTAAGGAGGAAGCTTCTTGGAGTTCTTTCCTGAACTTCACATGACTATTTTTATATCTGCCAGTCCCTAATTCCTATTAGTGTGGCTGAATCCAGTTTCACTCTAGAATCATTCTTAACTTGTACACATAGTGCATTCTATATTTATCTTCACTGACTTTGCAATTGCTTGGTAAGGCAAGATTTGTTGGTTATATTTTATTTTTTCCTCAGTTTTTCACTGTTTCTAGGAAGAAAAGGATAGCGTTTAGACAGGAATATTTATTTTGATTTATATTTTGTTGTTTTACCTCTGATTTTCACTGTTTGTTGTTAGAAGGGAATATGTTTTAATCAGGTAGAGTCTAGCAATCCCAACAGGCCTAGTTAGTTATAAATGCACATTGACTGCAGTGAGGGCAAGCCAGAGCTTATCTGAAACAATCCTGTGTTGGTTTGTGATTCACTGTGCAACTGATTGGTAGGAGAAGTTATTTTATTTATATTTGAATTTTACTTCTGTTTTTCACTGCTTGTAGGAAGAAAATGATAGCTTCTAGTCTTGGAAGATTTATTTTCATTTATGATTTGTTGTTTTACTTTGATTTTCACTGTTTGCTGTTAGTAAGGGATATATTTTAGACAGGCAAACTCTAGACATCCCAAGGTGCCAAGTCAGCTATAAATTTACACAGATTGCAGACAGGACAATCCAGAGCTTATATGAAGCAGTCTTGTATTGTTTGTAATTTATTGATCTTTATTGTTATAACAAGATGCAGCAGCATTTGACTGCCATGACTGGTATATTGGTCAGTGGGATTACTTTAGTGTGTTTATCTTAATATTTAATTGCATATTCTTTTTGTGATTTTCTCATAGAAGTTGACTTAATATTTCTTTGAATTATGTGGCAACTGATGTTGACTATTCTTTTTATTAGAATCCTTTATGCTTTTGTAACTGAAATGTATTCCTTAAATAAGAATGTTATTATTAATGATTTTCTAAAGCAGAACTATGTTGTACAGTGTAGTAAATACTATGCATATTTAAAAGTAGTACCTGATAACACTGGTGACCTGTGTGCCACATGTTAAAAGTAGGATGATTTGCTTACCATTATTAGTAGTAAATCTAAGATTTACTAATGATGATTACGCTTGTGCAATTGGCACAGCTTGGGAAACTGCTGCTACATATATAAATGACTGAGCTGATGAGGTAAATAGCATTAGGTAAAATATAAGTAGAATGTAGAAGTGGCTATTGTCAGTAAAGATCACTGAACCCCTAATAAATATGATACTATTGGTGACAACTTTGGAATCCACGATAAAATATTCATCAATCTGAGGATTCAGAGCATGTAAAAGAAAACAAAAAGAAAGAAAAAAGGAAAGGAAGAAGTTAAATAACAAGGAACAAAAAGAAATTGATTAATGTCTATAACTCAAACTGAATATTTATACTTAAAGGGACAATGTTGTGTTATGTAACATACAGATTAGATGTAATTATAACACTTTTCAATCAGAAAACATTCACTCTACAGAAAAAGGCTTCATTTTTCCAACAGACAATGTAGAAAAAAAGGCTCAAGGGGGAGGTTAAAAGAAAGAAAATTACAGTTGAACTTGGAAGGATTGAAGAATAGTACTGTGACAAAAAAGAGAAGGGCCAAAGTTGACAACATCGCTCATGCTGTGGCTGTACAAATCCAGCTGGATGAGAAATTGATGTTTGTAGATGAAGTAAGTAATGAAAAGAGTGTTATTAGAAACACTAATGGTTGTTCTTCTTACGGCTTTTCCTGATTACGGGTCGCCACAGCGGAACTCCGGTCCGCTAATGATTGGCAATAGATTTTTACAGTGCTGAGGTGCCAGCCCGACGCCCAACCTTCAATGAAGGCACACCCATTCATACATGTCTTTCGAATGCCACTTGACCGCGGGGAGGACATGCAGACTCCACACACAAGGTGCTCCAGCCAAGAATCGAACGGGAAAACCTCTTGCTGTGAGGCAATAACGCTATCGCTACACCACCATGGCTTCCATAATGAAGAAAATTCATTTGTAACAACTGCTAGAGCAGATATTATTGAAGTAGAAGTTGGACATTTTTCCTATTTGGCAGAAATGATATACTTGCAATTGGAAATTCAACCATTAGAGGAACTAATATTTACTTTTGCAGAGAAGATAGCGAACATCAAATAGTGTTATGGTTGTCGGGAGCAGTGAGAAAGGCTTTAGAATACCTTAATATAAGGAAGTATCGGCTGTTCTTATTAATGTTGATGCAAATGAGCTCATCTTCAAGGACTCTGTAACTGGTAATAGGTTACTTACAGCCTTCTTATATTGCATAGCTTCTACAGCTGGTAGGACATATTTTTCAGAAATCACATATAGAAAGGAGATTCATTCCAGTGTGAATGAAAAGATTTTGTTTGGGTAAATACCTACATAAAATGGCCCATTTGAAAAAAATGGAAATGTGTAGAACATCCAAGCCTAATTCTAGGCACATGTGTGTAGACAGGATGGTGCACCCTTGTCAAGACAAGAGAAGAGAATTTTTGCAGCAGATATAGTATGGTATTTCACTAACAAAAGACAAGAGTTTTGCCATTTCAGAAATTTAACAAGTCACAGATAGCAACATTCAGTGTTTTTCTCTGAAGGTTGTTAATACTAGGATAATTAGTAATACAATGATTTTAATGAAAACTTTGCTTCTTTCTCACAAGTTTGATGTTGCTATTGTTTGGGAGAAATGGTTAAAGAATAATGAATGGAAACCAGTTGTGTCAGGGTATAAATGTTTTACTGTAACTGACATTCTAACAAAGTAACTATGTGGAGGTGTTATGAGACAGATTAAAGATAGTTTTGAGACATATGATTATTACATATTCAGTGATAACACTAATATACAAGATTGTGCAATACTGACAATAAAGACAACCCTGGATCATATAAGAATTGTTGGAGTATATAGACCACCAAAGTCAAGTGCTGATGACCTAGGGGAATTCATTCACTTCTTGCATGAATCATAGGACAGAAGAAGAATAATAGTGGCTGGGAACATAAATGTACTTGAAGCAGACAGGAATAATACTCATTCAACAGAATTAGTAAGGAAATTATTCACAACGTATGCTCCAGAACAACAATTGCTTCAGATTGTAAACAAGCCTACTGGGGAACAGAACATGCTAGACATTGTTTGTGTTCCTAAAGAAATTATTGTTATTTCATGTCAAGTTTTACCACTGTTGATGTGCAGTGATCATGGAGTTATAAAGGTTCATTTGTTCCCGGGTAATACTGCCAAATTGAAATCTAAACCAATGCTTAGAAAATTCTTGCTATGTAAAACCAGTTGGGGTTATGCATTCACAGGAAAAACTGCAGAAGGGATATTGAACCTTTTGAAAGAGAAGTTATTTGAATGCAAAAGAACAACAACAAAAAAAAAAAAGCTAAAAAAAATATTCTATATAATGATCTAGGCGTGCAACATCAGGAGGATATATTTCTATAAGATCAATATATCTGATTAAAATGAGAGGTAAAGGAATATAAGAAATGGAAAAGAGGTCAAACTACAGCTTTGATAATTGAAATAAACAAGGTGGACAGTCAAATTAAACATAGTGTGAGATGAAATCGTGAAAAATTTCAGCAAAATTTATATAAAGCCACTGAGCATAATAGGAAACCATGTAATAAATACATAAGATGTGGAAGGAGCAAAGACATAAAAATTAATAAGCTTTGTGTAGATTCTAAAATGTGTTCCCAGACACAACAGATTATAAATATATTTACAAAATCTTATACAAAGAAGTTTGCCTCCACAAAGGGGATGATAACTTGTCCTAGTGACATCCAGGTAACCTCAGCTACAGAAATCAAACTAGATTATATTGTAAAAGAACTAAGCAAACTGGATCCAAACAAAACACAGGGAGGAGACTGATTTAGTAATAATGACCTGAGAACCTGAGAACACTTCAGCAAGAACTTACAGTACAATTATATATATATATATATATATATATATATATATATATATATATATATATATATATATATATATATATATATATATGTGTGTGTGTGTAATTTACTAGGTCTTATAAATAAGGGGACATTCCTCAAGATTGGAGACATGCACTTGTTAAACCTGCTTTAAGGGAAAGGGGAGTAGGACAAACCCAGATTCATACAGACCCATAAATTTACTTTCATGTTGAGGAGAAATAGTGGAGAAGGTAATGCTGGATGTTATTGTAAAAAATGGAAAGGTTGGAACTTCAAACGATATATCAGAATATAAATGCTGAAAAATAGATATATTATCACCAGTAATGTGATGTTTTATAACAATATAATAACAGCTATGAATGGAAAATAGTCCTGTGATGTAATTTGTATAGACTCACAGCAAAAACTCAGTCTTTGGGGTAAAGTGCCTCTGTAGTACAAAAGGAAAATATGGAGCATAAACCCTGCAGCTTAAAAGGAAGCTAGATAATAAATTAGTAAAGCTCAAGATGACACAGTGGCAAAGGAAGCATATGGAGGCATGTGTCACATTCCAGGTAATACCAAGAGGACTTAGAGTGCTAAAAATGCCGACTTTCGGCACAACATATCCTGACATGCTGGCCAAATGGCAAAAGCTAAATTTGGATACCAGTTTTAGATACATTAAATTACGTATAGAGCAGTATATGCTCATTGAAACAGAATTAACTGCTGAGATTGTTTCTCTACATAATGATTTACAGAAGTAAGTCTCATTGAATGAATTAGAAGTTTTTGATTTGGAACTTAACACTAACATCTCTTTCATGGAAAATAAACTTCTTCAAACCAAAAAAAAAGAAGTTAGAATGAGATGTTATAGATTTTCACCTTGGCAACATCTTTTCTTGGCTGAAGGAACCTATCAGAAGAGAGACTCAATCGCCAAACCAATCGGAAAAATTACCAGCAGCTCAAGTACACCAACCAGAAGTTCAGTCTACTACAGCGATGCCCACTGTTTCTGAGGCAGTCCAGGGAACAGTGAATGAAGTAATGGAGAACCCTGGTAGCAATGGAGGTATTTTAATGGCTGCCTCCTCCACCTCCACAGCCGTTACATCGCTAGTTAGATCCAATGTTGATGTCAGAAGGAAGGATCAACATGAAGAGGCTGCAACACAGTTGTCTGTATCCTCCGTTTTACCTCCTTTTCCTCTACCAATTCAGCCACCACAGAAGCCTACATGGACACCCTCAAACTGTGCGAGGAAGCGCAAATCATCGGAGGAACAGTTTGAGTTTCAGAGGAAAGTTCTAAATCACATAGGTCAGACATAATCATTACCATTTCTCACTACGTCCTTAATGAAGCAGAGGAATCTTATCGAGCAAGGGACTTTCTTTTATTCCCTCGACCTCTGTTAGTGTAGCAGACCTTTTAATAGACATTAAAATGTTCATTAGGAATGTTGGTTTAAAGATGTTGTTTGGGAATCAAGGAGATAATGTAATGGTTGGGCACAGGAAACCTTCCATGTTTATACCACCATTGTTGGAAGCCTTTGAAAAGGCTTGTGAGAAATATTTACTTAAAGTTTTTGAAATCAAAAAAGCAAGTGTAAGAAGTGAATTTTCTAACATGACTAGCAGTGAGTTAGAAGCCCTTAAAACTTTACAAATTAATGTACATATTATTATCAGACCAGCTGATAAGGGTGGGGCTGTAGTTATTTTAGACAAGGTATATTATGAAGAAACTATAAATTAAATGCTTAGTGATACTAATGCATATCAGGAACTCAATCGCCAAACCAATCGGAAGCATTACCAGCAGCTCAAGTACACCAACCAGAAGTTCAGTCTACTACGGCGATGCCCATTGTTTCTGAGGCAGTCCAGGGAACAGTGAATGAAGTAATGGAGAACCCTGGTAGCAATGGAGGTATTTTAATGGCTGCCTCCTCCACAGCTGTTACATCGCTAGTTAAATCTAATGTTGATGTCAGAAGGAAGGATCAACTGAATAAACTTATCAGAGATGTGCATGGAGAATTGTATGATTTACTTATGTCAAACATCATTAATAATGAACTGTATAATTATTTTCTAGTAGAAACATCACTAGTACCTACCTTTAAGAGTTTGCCCAAAGTGCACAAGGACATGGTACACCCACCTTTGAGGCCTATAGTATGCAGTAGAGGTTGGTTAACAGAAACATTGTCAGTTTATGTAGAGAAATGTTTGAGACCCATAGTAGATAATACTGTAACCATTATTAAAGATACACAACACTTTTTGGAGACCTTATCTGATTATACACACAGTGATGTTAATGTTTTGATTGTTATTTAGTTACATTGGATGTTACCTGCTTATTTACTAGTATTCCTAATAATATAGGCCTAGAATATGTGAGGCTGTTTTTAATTAGTAAAAATATTCCCAGAGATGAGGTTTTGTCACACTGCTAGACATAATACTCAGTCACAATGTTTTTACCTGCGGGAACAAATGTTATCTACAAGTCAATGGAGTGGCAACGGGGACCCATGTGCCAACGCGTATGCAGATATTGTGATGGCCTATTGGGAACACACCTATGTAGTGAATAATATGTTGTTTAGTGAGAATATTAGATACTATAAACGTTTTGTGGATGACGTTTTTTTAATATGGAAGGGCAGTTTAGAGAGCTTGACAGATTTTTCTTGAATATATAAATGGTACCACTAGTTTTCTTAAATTTATAGCTAAGTGGTCTAAGGAAGAGAGAGATTTTTTGGATGTCTCTATAATTATGAGCACAGATGAGATCCAAACACAATTATGCAGAAAGGAGTTATAGGTTCTATCAAAAGATTTAAGTCTAGGAAATTAGAAATTATTATGATATTATTGTTTTGTAGTTACATTAGACCCAAACTTGAGTATGGAATAATAGTATGGAAAACTTAAAAGAAAACAAGCATGAGTAATTTGGAAAGAGTACAGCAGAACTATACCAAGGGCATCCATGGATGTGAAAATTGAAGTTATTATGAAAGACTAAAATATCAGAACTTGTACAATGTTTTATACATACATTTAAGAGGAGACTTTACTCAGGTATATAGGTCATTTAGATCAACTATCTCTGGGAATGCTTGGGTTTATCAAAAAGTATTACAGAATCATCAAACAGCCTATGTAGAAGATTCTATAAGCATGAGAAGTTTAGTAAATAGTTATCTGAGGGAACAGCTGATATACGGAATAAACTACCAAATTACATTAAAACACATAGTAGTTTACATATTTTTGAGAACAACCTAGGCACTTATTATGGGAATAATTGTTTTGGTATATTGGTAAACTAGAAGAGAGTTATTACCTGTGCTTGAATATTTGTATTTATGTGTTCTATCATTCTGACTCTAATCTGTCTATATCAGACAATGGTAACCTTCTCCCACCATTTTCCCATCCTCTATGGACTCTATAACACACCATGAATTTATGTTCACAAGTCAGTAACATGTGGAACCTTTTTTCTTAGAATGACCTCCTGCATACATTTGAGTTACCCCAAAGTAGTGTTTTAATGTACCTAAAGAAGTAATTAATACTACTTAATTTATGGCATAGTCCCTTCTATACACACACACACACACACACACACACACACACACACACATATATATATATATATATATATATATATATATATATATATATATATATATATATTATATGCAACATAAATTCATTCAGGTTTTACCTTAATATTATTCACTAAAGACTTACTTATATCTTTTCCTCACCTCTTAAAACAGTCTTACCAGCTGTAGTATTTCTTTTTGAGTCCCAGCAGCTGAAACAACATCCTGTAGTCTGCGATAGCTTGCCTGCTACCACGTATTTTTCTACCAGATCCATCGACTCTTCTTCCAAGTTTAAATTAATATGCAACTATCGATGGGAGAGAGAGCAGTCTTGTAAGAAAATACATGTAGGACTTCCATAATTCAGAAAGTTGAGCTTCAGGTTTTAGCCACTTTTTATGTCTGTTGGGTCAGGCTGTACACCTGAAGGTGTGCAGGTTTGTCAGACATGTAAGATCAGATTTGAAACCTCTGTATCTCTGTCCTTGGACTGTAGGAAGACATCAGACCATGCTAGAATTTTTTATATTCAATTTCTTATAGTCAAAACATTACTTCTGAGCATCTTCAACTCAGAAATGGTGCAGTCATTGTAACCCAGTCTGCAAATGACCAAATGTCTTCACAGTAGTCCATTAAAATGTCACTTAAAGGGCCTCAGCATCATTGGTGGGGCAAAACATTTGGACTAAGTAAGTGTTTCTTATTGCCTGTGGGTTAGGCTGGAATGTTGTCTGCTTGTTTTCCTGTCCTTGAGCCCTGGGTTTATTAATTCCTGTAAAGTTTGAATGATATTCTTTATTGAAAAGTTTCTGCTTTTTTTTTTCTGCTGACCTACTGTGAGGGCACTGAGATGTTCTTCCTACTGGCTGAATAATGTCTACAAAGCTTGGGTATTTTTTGTGAAGGTTTCTCAATGAGCTGTGATCTGAATCAGTACTTGTATATCTTTCTCTATGTTGCACAGCAGATTAGGTGAAGAGAGTACTTTAAATGCTCCTCAGTATCTCCAGCATGTGTAACAAATGCTGGTAATAAATTTGCTGACCACCCCTCCCTCCCCCACTGATTGAGTACTGTAAGTTTGTAGGCTTTTCACAAAATATTTAGTTTAATTCGGTCAATGTGTTTCACTATACCACAACCACAGCACACAGTAAATGTGCTTTGCTTCAGCAAAACAAAACAGACGGAACTTGTTTCAAGTTAAACAAAACAGTTTGTACAGCACCTTACAATGATGTGTTTCAAAATAGTTCACAAGTATCTTCCAGTTTTTCCAAGTGACACTCATCTCTTTTGAAACCCTCAGGTGGGGAGCAGACTGAATTTTTATTGTAACAAAGCTCCTCTCTGTAACAATTTTCTAAATCAGTATTAATGATCTCTTAAGTCAACAATCAAAGCTTTATGTCATATTCCTTAAAGCAGCAGCATCAACATCTGAAAACATTTCATAAAACTATCAGACAATTCTTCAACATGCTTCACAGTAGCTTTGATTTTGTAATAACTGGTAACACAGAAACTGAAAGATTTCTCTTTCCATAGCCTTTTACCTCCAGCTGCAGGCTCTAGATCCATAATTAAAAGGCTGGTTCAGAAAGCACTCATAAAATGAAAACATGACTGTTACAGGCACAACACTTTTTGCTGTACAGCAGCACAGGCCACATATATTCTAATAGCTCATGAACTATATATCTCTCTTCACACAACAATCTCTCTGCTGTCTCAAAAAAAAAAATATATATATATATATATATATATATATATATATATATATATATATATATATATAAAATAGAACAATGTACACATGCTTATACATTTACACATACATAGATTTAGAAAGACATGCAAATTTATAATGCATGCATTTCTAATTACACGCATACCTCTGTTGCACCTTGTGCTGGATAGTATAGAAAAGCTGCCTATCAGTTAATGACCGCATTTCCACAATGCCTGTCAATAAAATTAGGTTACAAAGTTGAAGAAAGGTATGTTAAATCAATTTTAATGACTTATAAAACTAAAGTTTCCTCAGATAAAATCATCTGATAAAGAAAGGTACTGCTGTATCATCACAGCATGTCACAGGAAGCTGTTATCAAGCCCTGTCATCTTAGTTCTGGTCCTTGAACATATTTGTGTAATATTCCACAGCAGGGGTAGTCTGTCGTAGGGCTAGCCACCTGGAGGTGTAAACCTTGGCGCAAGATGATTATCACTGTTGAAGTGACACCCGGTCCCCACGTGCAAAATGAGAAAAAGGGGTTGAGGATGGATGGATGGATGGATGGATGGGTGAATGGATGGATTGATGGATGAATGGACTGCGATGCAAACGTGTATGCATTCATGCAAAATTGCACCACACCATTGTACTGTTGCATATAACCAGACAAAACAACAAATCAAATATGCTTCAAGCAATCAGAAGGAAAAAATAAAGCCAGAAAGTAAATAAAAAAATACAAATTATTTTAAACTCTTTCATTAAAATCAAATGCCAATTCATTACTAGATAGGAAACCTTTAAAATGGATTCACAATGACTTTCTGAAATAGGCCTGATGAAGTACTAAGCACAAAACACACATTCATTTTTTTATGTACTTCTTAATAAAACATTTCATTAACTTAATTATAGTTATTGTTTAAATTTAAAAAAAATGAACATATCTGCAGAAATGCTGAGGCCAATGTAGTATAAAGATGATCTACCATTTAGAGATTTTGCCCCATATGACCACAAATGTGGATTATTACTAGATTGTCTGATCGAATGATTGAATTATTATTTTATTATTTAGTTATTCATCTTTTTTTTTTTTTTTTTGCATTTTAGTGGGAAGTTTGAATGGACTATGCAAGATTGCTTTTCATTGGAGGTTTGGGGAAAAAATCTTTAAAAAGTCTAGTACTTTAGAACAGAAATTCAACCTTTAAAACAAGCCAACCTGTCTCTGATTTAAGTTGATTATAGATATATTTTGTAGGGCTAATTTAGGCAGATGTGAACATATGTTTTTGACTGTCTAATTCATGCTTTTTTCTGAGACCTACTGTGAAGAAAATATACTCAGTTCAGTAAAGAGACTATACCTGGGTATAGCTAGCCTTGAGCCGCACTCCTTAATAGTCTGTAACATTTCCATTTATCCAGCATCACATACCAGTATATGTATCTAAATGTCCATGTATAAGAAGACATTTATAGCATACTGCTACATTCTAACACCCTGTTACATCATTTTATTGGTATGTAGGGTAACTCCTATGCCTAATAACAGCACACCCATTTCCCTATGTATTTAGTTTCTCTCTTTCTCTCTCCCCTCTTATGACATCTTCTTTTTAAGGGAGCCATGACACATTGGCATAAGCCAGTACTCCCCTCCTTCTGTATTACAGTCTTCTGTATACCTTTATCTATATAGCTGTTATCCCCCTCTAGAGATTCAACACATTACATTCTGTTTCTCAAAAGTATATTTTTTCTGATTGCACATTGTTATGCAACAATTGATATATATATATATATATATATATATATATATATATATACACATGCACACACACACACACACACACACACACACACACACACACACATATATATATATATATTGCAATTACTCTTTTAATTTGAATTTTTCTTAATGTTGCTAGACATGCATTGTTATTTAATACTTATTAAACTAGCAAGTATTTGTATTATGGCTGCATGAATACTTATTAAACTATAAAATTTTACAGAACTCAACTTTTTATTGAACTGAAATTTAACCTGAACAACACACTGCTAGCACTTGCTTTTGGATATAATGCAAATCCTTCCAGCATTCCATCTGCTTTTACTATATTGTTATCTGTCTTCTTACAGCCTGTCTGTGGACCTAAATAAAACCAGTGCTCATTGTATATTATATAATTTCAATTAAAATAAGCAGTTCTCTTATAACTTAGCAAAATATATGTGCAACATTTGATGCATATTATACAAAAACCCACCTCCTTAGCAAGTGGCTTTGCCCTTGTTGTATGCCCATTGGATAACTACCTACTCAATCTCCACTGTCACTTCTCCAACTCTTCTCCTCACTTTTCAGAATCTTACCTACAGACCTTTTTCACCCAAACCACCCACTTAACAACCCCTGTCCAGTTGATATACCAACAAAATACTTTTAAGAAGAAAGTATATCTATAACTCTTGCCTGTTGAATATGTTTTATAATGTCAACAACCTTGTAAATATGGATCACTCATTGATGCCTGGTTTCAAAATGAAACAAACTATGTGATTTTTGCTATTACTATAATGTAAAACCTCTCTGAGACTCTATTTTCCTAAAGCATGTACAAAATTCCACAAGTGTCCTACTGTTTGTATAACATTAGATTGTATATCACATTGCATACTACTGCTACTTATCCTTTTGACCTGTACAACTTACATCTAGGTTTTAGGTTCAAACTATTCCTATGAGGCATTTTTTGACTGTATTGTTAATTTATATTCCATATATGTATACCACTGTTCTAACTGGAGCTTTTCTCCTGAGGCCTCCACTGAAAAAGGACGTGCCCAGTCGGACTTTCCCAGTAAACAAATGTAAAATAAATAAATAAATAAAATAAAGAGTTATTTGTATTCAAAAACATGCATGCTAATTGGACAGTCCAATCTGTGTGTCCATTGTAAATTGAGCATATACCAAAAGAAGTCCCTCTCCTGTGCAGTTGGTATTACTTTTGCAATATGCGCTGTAATGCAATCCAAAACACTACTTGCATACTTCTGTTCATTCCCTACAAGAAGAAGCACATTGAGTTACTTTCTCTGTGCCACTAAAAAGTAATATTCTGCTCCATCGAGTAGTTTACAACAACATATTAAAACAAAAATGAATATACTGACAGTCGCTCATGCTAAGAACACCTCTACAATCAGTTCCATGGCAACCTCAAATACAGGTATAAATTGCCATTTACTGACATAATGATAAGCCAGAAAGCATATGTGCTTGGAGAGATGTTTTTTTATGAAAAATAGTCCAAAAATGTGAAGTAAATAACTGGACCTTATGGGGGGGGGGGTTGGAGACAGAGACAGCAACATTCTGTATTACACAGATAGAGTAGCAGAGCAGGCATAGTACATGAATTAGATGCCCAAGACTACTAGAAGTTGGCACAAGAAAACTAAAGAGTTGTGTTACAGTGGCATTATTTAGAAAGATAATTTGTTTTTAAGTAATGCCATTGTATAATATCAATAATCCACACCTGTGTTTGAATAACATAGGATTTATCCATGGTTGGCTTTGTTTAATCATTCAGGCTTCAACCTCATGATTAAACCACAACAGCCCTGATCAAATCCTATGCTGTGGATTATTACTAAAATATTTCATGGTACTGTAATACTGCATGTACTTTTCAACATTCACATTCTTGGACTAGCCCAATAACCCAGTTTTGAATTAAATGAAAGAAACAAAATGTCTCAGAACAGAACATTTCATCTGTAGCAATTTCTGTAGTAATGTACAGTAAGTTAGACTTAACAGAAATAGTCATTAGCACAAAATGACGATGCACTCTGGCCTGGTGATTTGGGGACAGAGCACCAATCTGCATCAACAATGGACAGTCAACTTTCCTACCTTAGTGAGAGGAAGGGGTATTTCTGATACCATGCAACTCTCCACTGGAGCCTGGATAGCTTGCAGCATTGGTGTCACAGAGGCCTCAGAGGGTTGGTATTTACAGATCAGGTTCAGGAATGCACATATGTGCTACTTATGCCATTACAACCCATCATCCACAGAATAGTTATTCATAAAATCCCCATTGATAGGAGGATCAGATGGCATTCAGACAGGCCTTATTTTTCTGTCATTCTACAATGAGAATATTACTATAACGAATGTGACCCCAGGCTGGTAGCCCCAGTCTATAAGACAAACTTGTCTGTTAAAAGTTAGAAGATGAGGTACAATGAGCTGATGGTCACCCTGGTGATGGAGAAAATAAGAACATACTAGGCATACAATCATGGGGACAGGGAGATGGTAAGCATACACATCATTAAGCAGACAAATTTAAAAGAAATTCCTTTTGGAGCTGAATATTATGTTAACAAAAAAGTATCTAAGCAAGCCAGATTGTGCTTCTGTATAAAGAAAGCAGCAAACATGGAAACTCAAAACTGTTCACTACTACTCCATTACTTACTCTGCTGGAAGCATGTTCTTGAAACTAATTTACCACACAATGCTTTACTTTGCCATGTAGGGATCTTGTCATATGCTATAGAACTTCTGCTAGTGGTGAGGAACCAGTGGTCATATAACAACTCAGTAGTGAACTGTCACACTTCCAAAACTTACTGCAGACTTATTCATGCAAATGACTGTGTCCTTTGTGCTGTGAAAGCACTGCTGAAGAATATAATAAGGTGCTGGTAGTACTGGAATATGGGCTATATAACATAAAAAGTCAGTATATGTGGGCTAAGATAGTGAAGATGCAAACATCAGCATAACTGAAATACCCACACTGCCTTACACATTGTTGTACATGTACTTGATGCCTGAAAATCTGAACCCATAACCAGAATAAGTTTCTGTTAAGGATACATCATTAGCATATATTGTCATGCTTTTGGTGTGAGCACAGCATGCATTACATTTTGTTAACTAACTCAAAACAGGCAAAAGATGGTAGTAAGTCTGCAGTCTATCTGTCCAGGCATAACAGTTATGCATGATACTGGACTATCAAAGGTAGACCTGCAAGATGTGGTCCCTGTACTGACCATAGCTCTCAGCTGTCATAATTTTCACACCATACAGATTTTTGTGTCATATTTTTGGTTTATCCCTCATAAAATTTGTGTTTCTCTGGCAAATCACTGAGGCCTGACTTCACTAAATAATGGTATACATTTGAGATTCAGACTTCATTTCCTTCAGAAAATGCATGCTAACACAAATCCTGTCATTCTAGCAACTTTCTAAGTTCATAACAGCAATATTTAAAATCTGTCCTTATTTTTGGTCCTTTGTCCCCCTATTATTTTGTACATTTTCCAGACTTCTGGAGCTAGGAGGTTGAGAAGTATGGTACTGACAGTAGGGTATCAGTCAGACCAGGGGCTTGATGGCATTGTATTCTGTGTAACATGTATAATAGTTTTCAGAATTCAAAAAAAAAAACAAAAACAAAACAATAAAAAAAATGGAGTAGTGCAGTGGTACTTGTCCATCTGTGTAAACACTTACTTAAAACTATTGTAATGTTCTGTATTTGAGCATTCTTTGTATTTGCTCAATTAATGGAAGTTTTGGTGAGTCAGGTAACCTACAAGTGTTAGAATTACCAAGTCGTTTGATGTGGGCAGTTGATGGCTGGGTTCTGATATTTAGGGGCATAACTCCATCGATCATTATTAGTTATCTTCCAGCAGATTAAACTCTTACACTTGTTTTAAAAGTTTGTAGCTTGTACCTCATATACTGGGGTCTATTGCCTGACATGGCAAAATCAAAGATCAAAGTTCTTATGTATACTGCATCAGGGTCCATAAAGACCATGCCAGAGGCACTGAGGAGTCCTAAGTGACATCCAATTTGTATCTGAATAATAATCATAATGATCAGACAGCCTGGATTTAAAGTTATTAAGCTTGGAAGATATAATTATACCTCACTAGAGGTTATTTCATGAACTAACTACCCATTATTTTATACCTTTGTCTCAGTTTTGATGGTGGGAGACTGTTGTCACATTTAGCTCAGTCATGACTAATACAAATGCAGCACAGATACTCTGTGGCATATTGTCTACGCAGAGGGGATCTCTGCTTAACATACAAGGCCATGTCAAAACCACAGCTGTTGGACATGCTACACTTAAAGAAATCCCAATCCCTCAGAGCCACACACTCCAGGGATCAAAACCTTGTCATCACAATGAACAAAACATGCTGGAGGGAGAGGTTCCTGATCCAGATACTCCCCAGACTCTGGAATAGACTGCCCATACATGTCAAGCAGAGCCCCTCTTTGGACCTCTTCAAAAGGAACCTTGACGATTGGATGGGAGATAGGATATTCACCCCAGGGATCACGTCAGTCACCCTGCTAGACAGGGGTCCAAGGAAGTTAATATTGTGGGAAGAAATAGCCAGGGAATTGTTATGGCTAGACTTGTATAGGTCCTATGGCTGATAGCCTAGTACCAACCTATGAACCTATGAACCTTTTTGACCATAAGGTATCATTATGCAATCTTCTGCAAGGATTTACTGTCCAGAAAAAGAAACCATTCCACTGAGATTGCAAATTCAAATGACCCTGGATATTTGTTATGCTTCATGTTATTTTAGAATCGTGCAAATTTACTACACTTGCAGGTTACGATACAGGTAATACAGTCATGTATAAGTTAAACAATATTGTCCATAACACAGAATCAGGTGGTGTGCTCTTCAAAAGTTGTCTACAAACAGATCTGCCACCCTTTTTTGTTTTCGGGTAAACCTTATGTACAAAATGCAGACTTCAATACTTGTAGCATTTGTCATGTTAGTCACAGTAAGATATTTGGAATGATAATCTAAATATACTAAATGTAGTACTTCATTAAACTGAAACAAATGTGTGTCTACTTTGCCATATGGTCTCCTTCATATTGTGTAAGTTAACATTTCTCAGACTATCTTTATGATGGTCACCATGAATATGGCTTCATGATCAATACCAGTGATCACGAATAATGCAAAGTCTACGAGCTATAAGTCTTTCAATCCACTCAACCGTCCCAATACACATTGTGAAAAAAAAAATATAATATAATTATATGAATAAAAACATTATAAATAAGGAAGTAACATTTGGTCATAAGAGTGTAGTGGAGATATACACTGTTGTGTTGGACAATGTGTCAGCACCAAAACAACAAATAATCTCCACACTAAATCACCACAGAGCAGAGTTAGAAATCTCAGCTTCTTATGCCCTTTTCCATATTGCGCTCTGAAATCAACATCTTTACAGTGCTGGTTTATCCACAGTAGAGATGTCACAATGCCATTTTCTTGATCGTAAGCCTTCTCACTGTGTACATGTTCATTGGTTTCCTATGTTTGATTGACACTGAATTGAGTATACATATATACATGCTGAACATGTACACTTGTCAAACCTGTGTGCATATGTGGGACATTTCTGTGTGACCCCATTCCTCTTATATAGTAATATATAAGGAGAGTGATGGTAAAACAGAATGATGTGTCTGTGTAAGGTAAGAGGATGTTGGTGGGTATTTCTGTTTTGTGGAGCAGGTTCACTATGGTGAAGGTAAGGGGGTTGGAGTCATTAGTCAAAGGCATGTTGTATGTGTGTTAGGGTTCAGTTTTGTTTATCAGTGACAGGTTGGATGAAATGTGTGTGTGTGTGTGTGTGTGTGTGTGTGTGTGTGTGTGTGTGTGTGTGTGTGTGTGTGTGTGTGTGTGTGTGTGTGTGTGTATATATCTGTGTGCAGATGATGTGGTATTTATTTGAAAGTGTTTGTTAGTGGACATGTCAAATATGTTTGGTAAGGCCTTTGTTAAAGGATTAAGAGTTGAGTATTGTGTGAGATGGGTGCTTATGTGGTCTGTATACTAAGTGTCACATACCCTAAGGGAAATATTGTCTTCTATTTGGTTATTTAGGCTTAGGTGTACTGCTGTGGAAGGGAGAATGGAGGGGACTTAACCCTCCATTTAGAAATTTAACATATTTTTGTTTGCTTCAGTGCATGGATGCTAAATGTTGTGTTGATTGAGTGTGCATTTACATTCCTGTCTTTGTGACATTTTAATGGCTTTTTGTTTTAGTTGATAAGTTGGACATCAGCTAGCCCATTACCACTGTAAAAGACCATGGCCCACACTAACTGTAAATTTTGCATGTGTGTGTGCATGCACAAAATCACACACACACACACACACACACACACACACACACACACACACACACACACACACACACACACACACACACACACACACACACATACACACACACACACACACACACACACACACACACACACACACACACACACACACACACACACACACACACACACATTTAAGTAAGTTTTCTTGTGGTACACACAAGAAATGAAACTTGATTTGAGGGCTCATCCATTTTATTATAGCTAATTTCATCTTAACCAGATTATTTGCAACCATGATGACAGGGATAGGGCACATCTGAGTAGCCAAAACCTCCACCTTTGCAGGTTCTGGCCTAACACTCAAGAACCTGGATAAGGCAATTCTATGGCATCCTGCCCTCACCAAGAATGATACTTCGGTACAGAGAAAAAATTATCAATTTCAACAATTGGCTAAGCTTCTGGTGTCATTCAAAGGGGATCCAGTGTCTGTCAGCCTGGGATGACATGCTTGACAAGCCACGCTGCTTTGCTAGAGATGGCTTGCACCTGTTACCCTTAGGCTTTTGAATACTGGCCAAGGCTCTTGCCACCCCCATAGTGCCTTTTTTAGACAAGGCTCAAAAGACAAACCCACTGCTGTAAATAGCACAAGTAACAAAAAACTGAGGGTGATGCTACTCAATGCCAGAAGTCTAAACCACAAAATACATGCACTCGAGGCAGTCCTCAGTATGGAGAAAATTGATATATGTGCAGTAACAGAAACCTGGTTTAAGGTTCCAGAGAGCACCCCAGCACTACCAGGCTACAACTCATACCATACATTTCAGCCACAAAACCCAGACCGAAATACAAAAGGCAGGGGAATATCCATATTCATCAAGGATACCCACACCTGCAGATTAGTAGCACAGCACAATGCTTCAGAGATCATCCATGTGCAACTAACAATGGGAAAAATTGCTATTCAAATTATAGCTTGCTACAGATCACCCACTGTGTCCCAGGACCCCTACTCCACATTCCTGGAAACACTGGGAAACATAAAGGTCCTACCAAACACCCTGACATTGGGTGATTTCAATTATCCAAACATTAACTGGGAGAACTACTCAAGTACGAACTCACTGGAACAACATTTCCTAGAATTTATAAACTCAAATGCCCTGGATCAACTGTTTAACACCCCCACCAGAGGTGACATCATATTGGACCTGGTCATTACCAACATGGGCGACCGGTGTTCCACACCGGATGTCAAACCCTCGCTGGTTAGATCTGACCATAAACTAATCACTCTGGATATCCACATTCTGCCACCACCTCCTGTCAAAGAAACCACCGTGAAAAACTTTTCAAAAGCAAACTTCACATTGCTTGAGACCAAGGAGGGAAGTTTCAAAACCCCCATGCTAAATGATAACGCTGTCCAAGCTGCAAAATCCTTTACTAATGCACTCTACGGGCACCTACAAGAATGCATAGATTGTGCTATCCCAAACAAAACCAAGACTCACTCCACCAAGAGAAGAAAACCAGTCTGGTGGACCCCTGCCATAAACAAGCTATACAATAGAAGGAGGAAACTAGTACAGAAAAGAGTAAAATCCCAAGAAGGGAAGACATCCCTGATTAGTATCAGCAAGAAACTACGTTCCCTCATAAAATCATCCAAGGCTAGCTTTGAAAGAAAGATTGCCATGGACTCCAAAGATATCCACAAGGCATTCTTTATCTATGCCAAGAATCTAAGTGGCAATTCTCAGATCTGCTCGGAGTTTGTGCAGAATGGTACAAAATACACTGAACCAACCAATATAGCCAACATCCTGGCAGAAAGGTTTAGTGCAAACCTCACCCTCCTCACACCCCCAAAAGGGCCCATAACTATACCAGAAGAATGTAGTGCCCCTGAAATCACAGTCACCCAGGTTAAAACAGCCCTCTCCAAAGCCAAAAACACAGCATCAGTGGGAACGGATGGTGTCCCAGGCTGCGTCCTACATGAGCTCAAAGATGAACTAACCCCTCACCTAAACACACTGTTTAAACTCAGCCTCTCCACAGGCTACATACCCACAGAGTGGCTCACAGCAACGGTTATTCCGCTCCACAAAGGTGGAGCCACAATGGACCCCAGGAAGTATCGCCCTATAAGCCTGACTAGCTTGGTCTGCAAAGCTATGGAGCGTATCATCACAGATCTCATTAACAGAGACACTGGAAACCTCCAAACACTGGACCCAATCCAGTTCGACTTTGTTAAGGGCAAATCATGCCTCCTAAACCTGGTGGACTTCTTTGAGATAGTTACCAAGGCTATAGATGAGGGAAAGGTGGTACACACAGCCTACCTAGACCTCGCAAAGGCCTTCAACACCATTCCCCACTCAGGTATTATGGACAATCTCACCAGCCTGAACATAAACCCCTATGTCATGAGATGGGTTGCCAAATGGCTCATGGACAGAACCCACATGGTAAGAGTTGCAGGAGCTAGGTCTGACTCTAAACCGTTTACAAGTGGCATTCCCCAGGGCTCAGTCCTAGGACCCCTCCTGTTTGGCATATACTTCTCACAGGTACAGGCAAGCACAGGAGGACTATGGCTCACTATATGACTGCAAACTCGGGGCTATAATTGACTCTCCGGCTGACACAGACATCCTCCAAAAGGGTCTCACTGAGACAGATACCGGGTTTCAAAACCATGGTCTCAAGCTAAATGCCAAAAAGTGCATAGTCATCCCCTTTGGAAAAAACAAAGTACCAACAAATTAACACATAGGTGGTAGCCCCCTAAATACGGAAGATGTAATAAGGGATCTGGGGACCCAAGTAGATAGTAACCTCTCCTTTGATAATCACATTGCCAAAGTGGTCAGAAAATCCTTCTATGTGGCCCACCTAATCACAAAATGGTTTGCATCCAGATCGAAAGAGGTCATTGGGCCCCTCTATGCATCACTCATCAGACCCATCATAGAGTACAATGCCCCATTTGGGATGTACCTTACAAGACACCTGCAACAACTGGAAAGACCACAGAAGTTCTTCACCAAGAGGATCACTGGCCTCAAGCCGATGCCCTATGCAGTTCAACTGAAGAAACAACAGCTGTACTTGGTTGCATACTGCCTTCTCAGAGGTGATCTCTGCCTGACATACAAGGCCATATCCAACCCAGAATTGATGGACATGCTCCACCTAAAGAAAACCATATCCCCTCGAGCCACACGCTCCAGGGATCTAAACCTCACCACAACAATAAATAGGACATGCTGGAGGGATAGATTCCTGTCTCAGAGACTTTCCATGCTCTGGAACAAGATTCCAATCTACATTAGGCAGAGCTCCTCGCTAACCCACTTCAAGAGAAACCTTGACGAGTGGATGGGAAACAGAATGTTTACCCCAGGGATCACTTCAATGGCTCTGCTGGACAGAGGGATAAGGAACTAATCTAAGGGGGTGGCGAAAGCCAACACATTCCGGCTAGGCTTAAAATGCCTTTGGGTAGATAGCCTAGTATCTACCTATGAACCTATCATTCCCATCTGACATTTGTTTGCATTTATAGTTAATCATGCCATTTCCAGTCTGCCTAACACCTCCACAAAATGTTGACTATTTCTTTGCCTGAAGCACCTATAGACAACAGTAACATATTCAGATCAGAAACTGAAGGTATGAAAACTAAAGGAGGCTGTGTATCAATATTTATTAAAGATAAATACACCTCCAGTTTGGTTAAACAGTATGATTCCCTGGAGATACTTAAGGTGCAATTAACTGTTGGTAGGACACGTATTCAAGTCATTGCCAGCTACAAGACCCCCTCCATGAATCAGAACTCCCACTCTGCCTATTTTGATCTACTTGAATCTATCTAGATGCATCCGAACACTATGGTTTTGGATGAATGTAACTATCCAACCATTGATTGGGTCAATTACTTGTGTTCAAACTCACTTGCTCAAAGGTTCCTTGACTTCATTAACTCCAGTGCCCTTGAACAAAAGGTTGACACCTCCACAAGGGGTGCCAACATCCTGAATCTGGTGCTTACCAATATGGGGGACCGCTGTGGGGTTTTTCTTGTTGATATCTGACCACAAGTCAGTCTCATTCAAAGTAACTATAACACCTGACCCCGCCCCCAACAGCAACTAAACTAAAAACCTTCTCCAAAGCAGATTATAACCTCTTACAGAATGGCATAAGGTGTAAAAATACCACTGCGTTATACAAACACCTGTATAACTTCATTGACTCTGCTGTATCTGATAGGACAAAAACATGCTTCTCAAAGATGAGCAAACCTGCCTGGTGGACAACTGCCATTAATAGGCTTTACAATAAGAGGAAGGAATTGCTGTCTAAGAGTAAGAGGGTGCAAGCCCTAAACTGGAAACACTCTCTCCTCAGCTTAAACAAGCAAATAAGACTTCTTGTAAAGTCCTTCAAAGCAAACAACAAATCCAAATTAGCTTTCTTAACTAAGGACAACCATAAGGCAGTCTTTAGTTACATCTGTAACCTAAAAGGAAAGGCCCAGATTTGTGCCAAACTGGTAGTTAATTATATGACATATACTGAGCCTGTGGACACAGCTAACCTGTAGGCTGACAGGTTCTGTAAAAACTTCACTCCTCTATCCCTGCCACACATACCCCATGACATCCATACCACTGGTCCCCTACCTTGTATCTCTAAACAGCAGTTAATGAAAGCCCTCTCTAAGGCCAAAAAAACAGCATCTATGGAATCTATTAACATCCCAGGCTGTGTCCTACATGGGCTCCAACACGAATTAGTAACCCCATTGGGTACTCTTTTCAGTCATAGTCTAAGCACCAGCTTCATCCCAGCTGAATGAAAATGGCCACTGTTATTCCTTTGGAAAAAGATGGTGCTTCCACTGACTATGGGAACTATAGATCTATTAGTCTGACTAGCCTTATCTGCAATGCCATGGAGTGAATCATTATGGACCTTATCAACAAAAACACTTGACCCTAATCAGTTTGGATTTGTCAAAGGTAGATCATGTCTGTTAAACATGGTGGACTTCTTCAAGACAGTCACCAAGGCCCTGGATGATTAGAAATCTGTACATACAGCCTATCTAGACTTAGTCAAGGCTTCTGACACTATGCCCCACTCATCATTGGTAAACTCACCCAGCTAGGTATCAACCCTTATATCATTAGATAGGATGCTAACTGGCTTATTGGTAGAACACATATAGTCAAAATAGGGGAATCTACATCCAACAGCAGACCTATAACCTGTGCTGTTCCACAGGGATCAGTCCTTGGACCTCTACTGTTTGGAATCTATTTTTCCGAAGTACAAGAAAAAACTAAAGGTCTATGACTGACAAAGTTTGCTGATGACTGCAAACTGGGAGTGGTCATAGAATCTCCAAATGATATCAACATGCTACAAGGGGGTCTTACAAAAACAAATGATTGGTGCTGAAGTCATGGCCTTACACTCAATGCAAAAAAAATGTATTATCATCCCTTTTGGTAAGAGCAATGTTCTTGCTAACACCCTAAGTACACATTGAGTGGTGAGAGTCCTAGGCACACAGGTTGACAGCAACCTTACCTTTGATCAATCACAATGTCTTCACAGTGGTAAGAAGGGCATTCTATATTATTCATCTTATAAGTAAGGGCATTGCCTCCAGAAAAAAGAAGTTTTAACCTCCCTGTACTCTTCTTTCATCAGGCCAATAATTGAGTACAAGGCCCCTTTTGGAATGTACCTTTCCAAGCAGCTGCAGCAAATGGAGAGACCACAGAGGTTTCTCACAAAGAAAATTCAAGATCTTCAACATCTGTCCTATGTGGATCATTTGAAATCACTGTCACTTTATTTTGTTTCATACAGACTACTCAGAGGTGATCCCTGTCTTGCATATAAGACAATCTCTGACCTGACATAATTGGAAATGCTGCATATCTGCAAGTACATGGGTTACTCGCTCTAAATACCTTAACGTGGTATGTGACATTAATAGAATCTGCTGGAGGGAAAGATTTGTCTTCCAGAGGTTACCACAAGTTTGGAACAGAGTCAAGCTTTATGTCAAACAGAGCACTTCATTGACCCTCTTCAAACACAATCTGGATGATTCGATGGGTAACCGTAAATTCACCCTGGAGGTTCCACATATGTTCCTCCTGGACAGGGGCATTAGGTGCTGATCATGGAATAATGGCAGAACTTGGCTAGACTTATAAGGGCCCTAGGGCCATTAGCCTACTAACTTCCTGTGAGCCTATGTAAGTACACAAGGGTTAGATCCTTCTAGAATATAATATACCAGCCTCTGGAAAGTTGCTGAAACTTTTTTCATTCTAAATGGCAATTTGCTGAACACATATTTCCTAAATGAGTTACAAAAGTTGATCTCTATTTTGGTTCATACATTCTGGGTACCAGCCAATAACCCTTTGACAAGTATATAATAGTTAAATACTTTGTCCCTTCCAACTGCTCTAAGGCTTCATTTGTCCTTTGAATGTGGTTAGCATATAACTCTGTATTGCTATTCTGCAGTTCTTCCTGCATGCATTGCGTGACTTTTTCAGGGACTCTATAAGGAGACAGCTTGATTGGCACTGGGTCCCTGTGTCTACATGGTACTCCTGAACATGTATACTGTATTCTTCTAGAATGTAAAACACCTCTGAAATTACTTAAATCTTTAATAAATACTTTCCCTGTCTGCTTTACTCTTCCCACTTTATTGGAGTTATAGCCAAACTCAATTTCCACCTGTTTGGGAAAGCTCTCAGATATACTGTCTTCTCAGTTGAAAAAGGCATAACTAAAATTGCTGCAACATTCTCACTGAAAAAAGACAAACCTCAGACTGCTGTTTTTTCCCTTTGAAGATAACCACCCATATATAGTAAACAGCTACTTGCATTACCATTTTCAATATCAAGCAAGAAAGGTTAACATCTCATTTTGGAATAGCAAAATAGCTGTGATTCTCAGGGAAAGTGTAACACACAGTTTACAATAAAATATTGCTGATCTTTTGTTAGTGATGGTACGCGATAGACTCTCTGTTGTCCTGTTTTCAATAAATTATCCTTGGAATCAGTGACTTATACATCTCAGTTACTTAACTCCATTTAAATTTGACAAGGACAACAGATGTAATTTCTGTGCATATCCTCATCCTTACTGCACATACCTGCAATTCTTGACTCCAGATTGCAGGAGATGCTACCACATTTGCTCCTGCCCCACTCCCAAATCCCCAGCCACCAAAAACCATTACCTGTGTACTTTCATTCTCCTCCCTCTTTCCTCCTACCCACCACACCCTTGTAAAGTAAATTTTCGCTCTACTGATATATACATGTATTTCTCTTTCTCATTCTCCACTGACCTAGACAGAAATTAGTATACTGAATACACATACCACCGGCTTTTACCCTCAGTCTAATCTGTACCATACACCCACTCTTTGCTTATATCGAACCTTGGCACAAACTACTCAACCCATCTGCATCAGCCTTCATTCATACCTGCAGACCCATTCCTATAACAAATTCTCACTCTGTTACCTATCACATAGAAGAACCAATTAACACTATGTTTCCTCCTCTTCACATACTTTCTTCTCCTACTCATCAAATCTAATTATTTCTACAGTTGTTGCCCTAATATTCTAAACCCAAATATCCTATACCATCAGCTAGTCCATGTCAACAATTCCTGCTCTACACTTATGCTTAAACAATTTTCTCCTACATATAATGAGAACAATGGTGGCTTGTTAATATGTTTGAATAATAGTTTTTCATAACAATATGTATAATGGCATTAACAAGAATATGTATGATGCTTTGTTAAAATTTCATATAGATTTGACAATACAGACGTATTGTTTTTAAAATTGCTTTAAATTAGTCACATGTTTTTATGCTATGTGATTATTGCCTGGCTGACTATTTAAAAAAGTTGCTTTTCATGGTGTGTTTTATGCATTGAAAAAGAGCCTTTGTCTTGAAAGCTTTGCTGTTACTATTCTTTATTAGAAGTCTACAAATATGGGAACATGGTGTATTGACTTGCTACTTTTGATGTTTAACCACTGTCTTTTCAGCTACGTCGAGCAGAAGTTTTTGATTTTCTGTGACATATAATGAGAACAAGTTAAAAGTTAGCTTCATCCAGTCAATCATCTCACACCCCACTACCTTCAACTGCATTTATTACATAAACTCACATTTCTCCCTGCTTGACTTATTCTATGTCACATTTCTGCTCATTCCATCACTTTCTATACAATATCCTAATCACATTCTGTCCCAATAACTATATATGGCACCTACACACTTTTATCTGCATACCTCTTACTTAACCTTCTCCACTAATCTACTTTTCAATTTTCTATCTTCAATTAAACTCATAATCAAACCTCCAACTTGCAACCTTTTTCACTCTCCTCTTAACACCCACCCCATATATTTCAATACATCAGCTATCCCAGCAAACCCTCTATTTTTATATCCAAATTGCAATCATCCGCCACAATTGTCCAATATTTTATGACTCTCCATACCTGACCTACATGCATCAACTGCTTCCCTAGCAAGTTATCCTATGCACTATTACTCATCCATCTAACCTGCATTTATCAATAATGACTAAAGAAATAATATTTCAGCCTTACAATTGGCAAAATGCATAGAAAGACCATTGCTGTAATCATGCACTTCCATAGTATAGAAATATTTGTATATTCCCCTAGTTAGTTCTCTGGTTGTTTGACCAATAATGAATTGCAAGCTGTGCAGCTAACTACCTAATCTAACCTTGACAACCAGGTTGGATTTGCAGGTAAAATATCTGGAATATTTGTTTTTCTTGTGGTTATTGACTCGGTCAAAAACTTCGATTGCAAACTTAATGTTTAAGATGGATTGCATTGTAAAGAATACTGCTGTTACTTTAGACTGGATGCTTGGAGTTCTCCTGGGTTTAATAATAAAGAGAATTTTAAGGTGCATTTAAAACAAAGGAGTTTGAAAATCATATGATAGTATGTGTATGTTTTACGTGTGACTTATTCTGTTTTTTTTATCAATCTTTTAAGAGACAAAAGTACTAAACTATTGATTAGAATTCAGATACTGCAGTTATTTATTTATTTTTTTATTTTATCTAGTATAATAACTATGTCAATATATGGATATTGGATTTAGCTCTTCACTGACATTGCCCTCCCTTTCTCACTTATCTGTCTTGGGGAATATACATCCAAACTCCATCCATTACAAAATGATTACCAAACTATCACAGACCCCCTTCATCCTTCACAAAATGCTTGGCAAACTACCACCACAAATACACAATCATCATTAGGCTAAGCCTCTAAAACCAGAAACCTACACCTTTATAGCATTAAACACATGTGGATTGCTTTTCTCTCCCATGACATCTTGGTTATAACTGAAACCACAGTAAAACAATATTTAACAAATGATCAGATAATACCAACAGGGCATATCATGCTTAGAGTAGACACAATACACAAACAAGCAGATGCTTTGGCAGTACTACAATAATGCCATCCAACTGTCTGACTCTACATATAGTCCCCCGGCTACTGAAACTGCCAGGATTCTTGCATCTTTACTTAAAGTTAATAATTATAAGACTGTATGTGTCATTGGTATCTATGCACCCACAGGTTTCACATAAATACTACAGAGGAAATACTCTTATGGGCCTCAGCAAATATCTTACAAAAAGCTATAATACCAGGGGCCTCCAATATAGATTGGAAAACTATTATTAATGACTGCAAAATAATGTAATTAGTTTCTAAGGTTTCACTCAATTCTATCTCTCCTACTAGATACAATAAAACCAGTAATAAAAGCTCCACCATCAACCAACTACTCACATATTCCACACATTCTGGCTCCACTCTGACTCAAGTGATAATCTCCCTACCTTTACAATTAAACAGCTAAACTCCCTCATGAAACACTATTGCTATAATCTAGTATATAATCTCATAACTTTCCATAAAGAAGTTTTTCTGGTCATCTTAACATAAATTAACTGGAACTGTTTTTATATTCTCCCTGTAGATAATGCTATCACATACTTTAATGATACATTTCACTTCATCCTAAATCAATATGCCCCACTAAGAAAAAAAATCAAGTAAAACATGCACCCTGGCTAACACGAAAAATCAAAATGGTAATGAAAGAAAGATAGTGAGCTTGGAATACTTGGAAACAAACAAAGGATGATATTCATAATCATTATGCAAGTGTGTAAAGTGTATCTGCACTGTCTGTGAATAAACGCACAAAGGAGTGATTCATAGAGGACACATGCTATCATATATTGGCCATGAATAAGCACAAGGAAATTAACAAATAATGAGATATAAATGAGAAAAGATGTAAAATGGTGTATGAGGCCTTCTCCCACCTATTTGTGCTTTCTTGCTTTTTCATGCTGTCCGCAGATTTGTTATTAAAGGCAGAGTTGTGCCTTTTCTATCTTCTTTGCAATCCATGATGATGCTACCACTTTCTGCTAGTCTAGTTACTTGGGTGTGACCTGCTTGTCTTGGCCAAGCCAAAAATGTTTGTACCCAGTGGCACTTGCCTGCCAAGAAAGCAGAGATATAGACAGAGAGCAACCCACTTTAATTCTGACAGTCAGCAGATACTTGATAGGGTCAGCATGGACAGAGATATTGCAAGGGTCATAGTGTGTACAGCCTCCACAGGAGCATTGGGGGGATGCACAGACTTCCTATCACTGTGGTTACAAAGATATGCATAGCCTTCATTATACTTGCCATAAGGAAATTCCAAAGACAGACTGGGGAAATGTTCTGCCTCAAGGATACTTCAGCAGTTCCAGGAAGTAGTGTTGCCATATAGTATTTGCTGTTGGCACCTTATGATCAAGCCAGAACTATGCATGCCTTTTATAGTGTGGCACCTTTTCATGAGGTACTCTGTGTGATAGATAGCACCATGTAGCAATTAGGGCCCATCTGGTCTATGGGGGAAGTGGTACTGCAATATAAATAGCTACCATTCGTTCAATTACCAGGTAGTGTGTGCACTGCAATGTGAAGGGCTACCATTCCTTCAATTACCAGGTAGTGTGTGATGCATGGGGATGCATCGCAGATGTCTCTCCCAGTATCCTGGCAGCACACAAGATTCCTATATCTGTCACACTAGGTCCAAGTGGTACCTCTTTCTGCATGGTAGGATGCCAGTGGTCATTTTGTAGGTAAGTTGAAAAATATGCTTTTTTCATTTTCTTTTCTTTTTTTAATTTTATTTAAGTAGTTATTCAATGTGAAATGTATTTCTTCTTACTAAACCACTTTTTGTTTGTCCCCCCCCCCGACTTGTTTTTTCTTTCAGGTGTTTACCAACTCATGTTTCATGATGTCATAAGAGTACATATGCATGCACAATTAGTAAAAAGTGTTACTTCAGTATATAAAATAAGTTCATCCCTTGCATCTGAATGAAAATGCATTGTGCTTTCTATTGCACAGTGTTTCCATAGTTTGAACTATTCTGTTAATGTACTGCACATGAGATTATTTCATTTTATCATACACAGTAATCTGTACCCTCAGAGATAAAAACATCCTTATTTGTGTACTTGTGAGAGTGAAGTGGGAGCGGTGTTAGTTTACATTGTTTGCATGGCAGGATACTCATTTTCTTTGTTTTCTTATTAGTGTTTCCCTGAATACTTATTAATTACTACTTTTAAGTTCTAGGTAGTTTCCAGCTCTAACAATGATAATAAGTAGAGTATTAATAATGTTAATCACTGCAACCTTATGTTATGACAAACACGTTTCTTTCCATAGTTCCATGAAGTGTTAAAGCAGTACTTTTGAAGGAATGAACTGCATACAGCTGAAAGTATCTTAAATCCCCTCGTGCTTTTTTTCTTTTTTGCTTTATTTAATAACTTATTAACCTTCAAGCTAAACATTGATGTGTGTGAAGATCAAACTGTAAATAACATAAATACCACATCTATATCACCGTAGGCCAAGGTTAAATGTGTAATACACATCTCCTAAAGATAGGATAGGTAACTGTGTAAGTGATTTTGAACTGGGGCTGCAGTTAGAGCTGGAAGGTGGTCTTATTTTGTGACTTAACTAATGTGGGTGATCCTACAAATACTGATCTGACAGTGCTGCTGGACTGTGACCAGGACCTCAAATGAGAGGTGTAAATGAACACTAACATGACCTGCATGAAACCTGTTGTGCTTCTTCCCTCCTACTAATTACAATACTTTCCTGAGAAGCATTTATAGTCTCAAGTGATCTGCCCCACATGTCTGGACAGTACCCATACCCTGTCCTGTTCCCCTTCCAAGATTGCCTCCTACTTGAGGCTGGAAAGTTCTAAGCAGTGCATAAGTGAAAATGGCCAAAGATGCTTGGTGTGTCACCATGTTATGGATCAGTGTGATCATAGCATTATCCCTGCTCACAACCACTTCCATGTAGTGCTGAAAATCCTCATGTTTACACTGGAAGACTGACTATTTCAGCTGATTCTTTGTGGCAGTGCTCCTAGTGCTAGTAATGTCACAGCACATTTGCTGCTGGTCAGCCATTACTTTATGTGTCTCCTGGGATAGTTGTGATAAATTCCTGTGCCTGTTGCCCCTTTATAAAGTTGCCACTGTGGACAATATTACCTCTGAATTTCTGCCATCATTCTGAAAGTGTCCATCTTAGTTTGGAGATACTAGTGAAGAGGTGCATGAGTTTTCCTGCTGTACAAGCGTCAACATTATGTCAGCATGCACTTGACTTTGTGAAGCACTGTCTCTTCCTGCAGATGTATTAACATGCTGTCACTTGTGAGATCCTCTAATTAAACTTGAAGACTGTGTGCCACTTTCCTCAGACTTCCTCATAAATATAACTATATCATCATCATCATCTTCAACAGCCATTCTGCTGCTGATATCCTCCAAATTTATTGGCATAGTGGAACTGTTTGTTTCTGCTATTTATCCTGTAAATAATTACCAATAAATAATTAGCATATACTACTGTTTGCTGATTAATGAGGTGTGGGGTCTCTTACCATGCACACTGTCTTCATTGTCATTCTTTATAAAAGTGGTGGGTTCACCTGTTACTAACAATTGTCATTAGTATAATTCATTCTATGTCAGCATTCAATTTTCTATATAAATATATGTTATAGTTTTTTTAAACCAACCTTCCTGAGCAGACATACTTTGGTAATAACCAGTGTCATCACCACCTCTGATTATTCCAGTCCCATCATCTTCTGGGTCACAGTTATCACCCAGGAAGGAGAGGAGGTATGTTAAAGGGATAAGTGTTATAAACAACTGCATTCTGTTTCACCTTGGCTTTAGCAGGTCCTACCATATAATCTGCCTACTTCTTGCACTGTGTTAATATGTTGTTTCTTCCACCGACTGTATTTATATCTAAAATTACTTTATTCAAAGTCTTTCACCTTTCACGTATTTTGGGCCCCCTCTTTTCAAAAGGATGTTTGCCATATGTCCTAAGGGTTGCCATGAAGATGCTGTTCTTCTTGTAGCTAAAGTTATCCTTTCTATGCTTTGATTCCTGATTTTGTATCACTACTGTACCTAAGGCAATATGCCACAGTCATACAAAAAAAAAAATAAATAAGCTTTTGATATAATCAACACTCAAACAACACAGCAATAAAAGCATGCCAAACATAATCAAAAATAAAAAGTAAGTTGACATAAAACCCATAATTATATACACAAGCAGAGTTTCAATCCATCCAAGTAAGGTTGTGTTGAACTAATGTTTGCATCATCATAAATAAATTCACAATAGTAAAAAAGTAAAAAAGTGATTTGTTAACAGATCCATCCTTCCTCTATCACTTTCTTGTATTTATAATTTTACCATTTTTTATTCAGCAGAGACCCTCAGAAATCTTCCAGTAATGCCACATATTTGTTGAGCCACAAAGCATCCTTGACACTTCACTACATCACAATTAATTCCCTGCATTTCTACCATGTGGGCACTGTAATGATATGAGGTAGTACCATCTGTACCAGGGAGAATATGGCAGTGCATGTGTGACATATGCCAGCATAGCTAGCTGGAGCTTTTTAAATAATTTTATGTCATTTGACCATCACACTGATTTGTACAGATGCTTGTGTTAAAAATGTATTTGTAAAGTTACTTATGTTAAAAATGCATCAACAGTGGGTCCTTCTGGACAGAAAAGAGATATACATGTATGTTAGACAGTATTACTATAACTGATTAAATGTATATGTTTTAACAGAGAATTCTGGAAGAGAAGAGGTTTATCTCAGTCCATCTCATTTTGAAAAAATAGGTTGAAAATTAAATGAGTTGGTTTAGGCTATAAAGATTTTATCTCACAGGTCTGATTGCAACCAGAGACAACATTTCTGGGAAAACCATGACTAGTAATCTTACTGCATTGTCCTTTGGGGTGAACTAATTGGTACCCTGGAAGGGTGGACGTTTTTGAAATTGTTGCATAGCTTTTAGATGCTGCAACAAATCCTAGCCAAACTATGGGTGTGTATTGTACTAGAGTCAGGTGACCAGGTGTAATATCATTCTATAAACAGCACTGAAATTATTTTTTTTTAGATATTAATGAGAGATAATCTTGAACTCTCACAGCAGCACTTTGTTTTTGGAACCTAACAGGAAAGATCTCTCACAGATATCTCGCACAACCTCACACCTCATCTTGCCTTGTTGTAGTAAGCAACATACTTCATTTTGCCTTTCCTTAGTAAGTAACCAGGGAATAGTAATTCCTTAGATCAGTCAGGAAAACACAGTGAGATTAGTTAGGTATTGTTTTTCTGCATCTGTGTGAATCTATCTAATTGCGTTATGTTTTATATCTCCTGTGACTGAAACTCTGGTATTTATTCTAACTAGATATACAGTATTCTCATGTTTTCTATTTTATTATTGATTATTAAATCTTTCTATACCTTTCATTGTGGCTGGTCTTTTAGAGAATACTTTTAACATCTTGAGAGTACTTATGCTTATTTTAATGACACTGTGGCTGCTTCTTAAAACCTTGCATCATTATCAAACTCTAACATCTGTATTAGTATTAATTTTACTCATTATAATTCAGTACCATTTTAACAGCCTTAGAGTAGCTGACTGGTGGCAGAGTAGTTGCATTATAATCTGGGCAGAGGGGGCACAGCTAGTAAATTTGTGCCAGCCTTTCCCAAGTGTGTATGTCTGTGTGTGTAAAAATCAGATATTCGAGTGTGTGTGTCAGCTACTTGGAACAGGGACACAGAGCTCCAAAGTGGTCAGTGTGGAGTCCTGTTTGATGCCTGGGGAGAGACAAAGAGTCCAATCCAAAGTCTGGAGTGTGCTCCCTGTTTGCTCTTAAGGGAATTTGCATCTGAAAATACTGTGTGTATCCATTTTTGCTCCTAGTGGCCATGCCTCACTAGTGTCAGTGGTGAGGATTGAGACTCCTTGATTACTGGCCTGCGGTAGGAACCTGTCACATGCACAGTCACTAAATGACAAGAAAATAATTGCTTTCTCAGTGATCCCTATGCATTTCCGCTGCTGCTATAATGAATTTCTATTTACAAAAGACAGTCTTATTGTATTCACTTAAGTTATTATAATATGCCCATCAAATTAGTAAAGCAACCATTTGTTTTACTAAACTTAGTAATTTTACATGATATTGAACTGTTTCATATTAATTTGTAATATTCTAATATTTTAACATAGTTTAAAAGTCAGTAATTTCATAAGCCATCTAACATCTAATTGAAGAAACCACAAGTTAATAAATGGTTTTTAAATGTATTTGCACAAGGCCAGGGTTATTTATGTCTTTTTTATGCAATTTACGCCATTTTACACCTTTCAATAAACTGCAGTAATATGCAAATGTGTAAGGAAAAACATCCTTACAACCAGGACATGGGTAGTCAAGAACATGGGCTCTGGATCACATGAACATGCTGGGGATAGTGTTGGAGTCTTCAGCAGTCCCCAGCTATTCCCAGAATGCTGCAGAAAAAGTGCAGATAAATTCAATTATCCTGTAAGCTGACAATGTTTATAAATGGTAAAACTGAGTTGTATGCATGTGAGTTTGCCCATACATGAAGAATAATCCGTGCACATATAACATCATCTCAAAGCCCTCAACATTCACTAAAGGTTGGTACTAACACACAATAATATGTATGTCTGCAAAAAACACCTCCCAACAAATAATAATAATAATACTGATGCTATAATGCATGAGGAATGTATAAATAAATTAAACCTTCCTGACATTCAGGTGTAATACTCCAAAAAGGTATCAAAAGCAAGGCATAACAGCAGTAGCAGTGGTAGGTAAAATAATTTAATTAATGACTTTTATCCACCATATACATTAAACGTGAATGTATTCCTTTAAAGAATATAGTTGACAAAACATTTTTGGTTATAGGTAGGTACTAGGCTATCGGCCCTGGGGCCTATACAAGCCCAGCCAGCCAAAAAGGTACCCTGGCTTTTGCCACCCAGGAAAATTATTTTCCTGTGCCACTGTCGAGCAGAGCCACAGAAATGATCCCCGGGGTGAATTTCCTATTTGCCATCCAATCATCAAGATTTTTCTTGAAAAGTGCTAATGAGGAGCTTTGTTTGATATAGATAGATAATATATTCCAGAGTATGGGAAGTCTCTGGGACAGGAATCTATCCCTCCAGCATGTTCTGTTTATTGTGGTGACAAGGTTTAGGTCCCTAGAGCGTGTAGCTCAGAGGGATTGGGATTTCATTAAGTGGAGCATGTCCAACAGCTCTGGGTTTGACATATCTTTGTATGTTAGGCAGAGATCATCTCTGCATAGGTGATATGCAACAGAGTAAAGCTGAAGTTCTTTGAGACGGTCTGCGTAGGGCATCTGTTTGAGGCCGGTAATCCTCTTTGTGAGGTATTTCTGTGGCCTTTCCAGTTGTTGTAGATGTCTTGTGAGGTACATACCAAAAGGGGTGTTGTACTCTATAATGGGTCTAATGAGTGATGAGTAGAGGGGAACAATGACCTCTTTTTTTCTGGATGAGAAACCTTTTGTGATGAGGTGTGCCACGTTGATGGATTTCCTGACTACTGTGGCGATGTGATTATCAAAGGAGAGCCTACTGTCCACCTGTGTCCCAAGGTCTCTTATCACACTTTTGGTGTTAAGTATACTACCGCCTATGTTGTAGTTCATGGGTACAGAGTTTTTACCAAAGGGGATGACAATACACTTTTTAGCATTGAGCTTGAGGCCATGGCTTTGACACCAGGCATCTGTCTCAGTGAGGCCCTTTTGTAGGATGTCCACATCGTTAGGAGTTTCGATTATGGCTCCTAGTTTGCAGTCATCTGCGAACTTCGTTAGCCAAAGACCTTCTGTGTTAGCCTGTACTTCAGAGAAGTAGATACCAAGCAGGAGAGGACCCAGGACTGAACCCTGTGGTACTCCACTTGTCACTGGTCTGAAGTCGGATTTGAAGTCTGCTACTTTCACAGTTTGGGTTCTGTCAGTGAGCCAGTTGGCAACCCATCTTGTGACATAGAGATTTATACATAGTTTAGTGAGTTTATCTATAATTCCAGAGTGGGGGATGGTGTTGAAAGCCTTGGCAAGATCTAGATAGGCTGTGTGAACCACCTTACCCTTGTCTTACGGCTTTGGTGACTGCTTCAAAAAAGTCTATCAGGATTAGGAGACATGATCTGCCTTTTATAAACCCAAACTGGGTGAGATCCAGAGTTTGGAGATTACCAATGTTTTTGTTTATAAGTTCCATGATGATACGTTCCATGGCCATGCAGACCAGGTTCGTCAGGCTAATGGGGCGGTAGTTCCCGGGGTCCATGGTGGCTCCCCCCTTGTGGAGTGGGATAACCGTTGCTGTGCGCCATTCAGCAGGTGCAAAGCCTGAGGTGAGGCTATGACTGAACATGGTACTTAGGTGGGGTGCCAGTTCATTCTGTAGTTTGTGTAGAACTCAGCCTGGGATGTTGTCTGGTCTCATGGATGCTGTGTTCTTGGCTTTGGAGAGTGTGGTTTTTACCTGTGCAGCCATGATTACAGGAACTTTGCATTCTTCCGGTATAGAGATGGGCTCTTTAGGGGGTGAGAGGGGGGTAAAGTCAGCACTGAACCTATCTGCCAGGATGTTGGCAATATCAGTTGGGTCTGTATATTTAGTGCCATTGTGCTGTAACTCAGAGCAGATCTGAGTGTTGCCATTGAGATTCTTGACATAGCTATAGAATGCTTTGTGGTTGTCTTTAGAATCAGGGGCGATTTTGTTTTCATAACTAGCTTTGGAGGATTTTATCAGGGATCACAGCTTCTTACTGAGGCTGACCAGGGAGCTCCTCCACTCGTGGGATTTTACTCTCTTTTGCAAGATTTTCTTCCTTCTGTTGTACAGTTTGTTTAAAGCAGGGGACCACTAGATTGGCTTCCTTTTTTTGGAGGATAGCGTCTTGGTTCTGTTTAGGATAGCACGATCCATGCACTCATGTAAGTGCTTATAAAGTGCAATTGTGTAGGATTCAGTAGTCGTAACTATATTGTCCATCTGCATGGGTGTCATGAAGTTCACCACTTCTGTCTTAAGAAGCATGAAGTTGGCTTTGGAGAAATTTTTTACCATGGTTTCCTTAATGGGGGGAGTGGAGGCAGGATGTGGATATCTAGGGTAATTAGCTTATGGTCGGATCGGACCAATGAGGCGTTGACTTCAGGTGGGGAACACTGGTCACTCATATTGGTAATGACTATATCTAGGATATTGTTGCCCCTGGTGGGAGTGTGGATAAGTTGATCCAGGGCATTGGAGTTTATGAATTCCAGAAAGCGTTGAGCGAAGGAGTTGGTACATGAGTAGTTTTCCCAGTTAATGGTGGGGTAGTTGAAATCGCCCATTATTAGGATGTTTGGTTGAACCCTAATATTTTCCAGTATATCAAGAAAAGAGGAGTGGGAATCCTGGGGCATAGTGGGTGATCTGTAGCAAGCTACAATTTGGATTGCAGTTTTGCCGAGAGTTAGTTGCACTTGGATAACCTTGGCTGCATTATGCTGAGCAACTAGCCTGGAGGTGTGGATATCCTTAATGAATATGGACACACCTCCGCCTTTTGTGTTCCAGTCTAGGTTACATGGCCGAAAAGTGTGGTATGAGTAACAGCCTGGTAGTGCAGGGGTGCTCTCTGGAGCCTTGAACCAGGTCTCAGTCACTGCACAGATATCGATGTTCTCCATTTTAAGGAGTGCCTCGAGTGAGTGCATTTTGAGATTTAGACTTCTAGCATTGAGTAGCATCACCCTCAGTTTTTGCTTGCCTGTTCCTGTTAGGGTGGAGAATTTGTCATTTGGTTAAACTTAACTTGTCAATACTAACATTACCAGGTGTAATGTCCATGCTAGTCAGTTGCATTTGATTAGAGTGATGCCACACCCTAGGAGGTAGTGGTTCTAAACCTGTGAATGACAGCCTTGCTCCTGCTTTCTTCATTCCAGTACTAGCAATTCTAATGATGGCAGCACCTGTGAAAGTATGAGGCCATGCTCTGAGCTGGTCTGACAAGGAGACCAAAATTATTATCTATCTTTTGAGTAATTTGTACTAGGATTAGATCCAATCATGTGTAAGATGGTCTGACTGGAAAAAGATTGACATCTGTTAGGAGTTGGGTGAGCATCTGTCATCCCTGCTAGGGATCACCCAATCTGGTCCCTAGTGCAGAAGCAGGAACAATGAAATGCAAAAGCATAGGCCCAACCTGCTGGCTGAGAGGGTAGATCTGCTGGTTGTGAGAAGACTAGAGTTCTGTTTAATTTTTTGTCATATTAAACATAGGTTTAAAAATAAGCTATACAAAGGTTGCATAACTGAAGGTTTTTGCTAGAGGAAATATTTTAAATGCAAATGTATAATATTATTATATTAATGCAAAAGAAAGCATAAACATACTGGCACACAGAGCTGAATCTGTATACAAATATGCACTGTTTACGTGATAACACAATTTTGTGAATAAATAAGTAAAAAAATAAATTAAGCATATTTTCTGTAAAATACAGATGTATATCTTCATGGGTACACATACAATTATTTTTTTCATGTTTATAAACGTATGCATTTATATGCAAATAAACAATTGCATTGCCACATAATTTCATTTACCATGGATAGTAGTTGAACTACATGCAGGTCATTTTGTAAAGAAAGGATTTTGTTTGTGTAGGCCCAAAAATATTTATTAGCATTAAAATTTTCTAAGACAGTTATTTCTTACACAGTATTAACTGCACGTACAAGATGGTTGAACTCAGTCAAACACCACACCCAAGTCAGAATGGAGGATGGGGGAGGGGGTGTAGATTGCAGTATCAACCGAATGACCAGCACATAGTTTAGTGAGAGACTGGCAGTTGCATTACTTCCGTATACATTTTTAAACAATATCCTTATATGCTTACAGTTTTTAAACAGAAAATGATCAAATCACATATTGTTGCTCTGATGTATATGTACTGCATCCATTCAAAACAGTAAATTTGATTTGTTTAATGAAGGTTAAATGGAAAGGAAGTGAACATTTCCTTTCAGTTGCTACATTTTTATGTATGTTTATAGCTTCTGAATCTGTCTGAAGAAAATTCAGAGAGTGTTACATAAAACTGCAAATTTGGTATGCAAACCATTACAGCTGAAAGTAGAGCCTACACTGAAAGTGTGCGGCAAGATTCCGGAAAACACCACCTCCCCGAACAGACAAGCTGTGCACGTGTACACAATTGTATCACTTTGAAGGACATGCAATCCTATTTTAAGTTGCATTTAAGACATTATTGGCACAGTATGAGAATTCAGATGATAATAAGACAGATAATAATGCAAAAGAAAACGTAAACATACTGGCACTCAAAACTGAATCGGTATACAAATATGCGCTGTTTACATGATAACACAGTTTTGTGAATAAATACAATTTATATTTATGAGTAAAGAAATAAATTAAGCATATTTTCTGTAAAATACAGATGTACATCTTCATGGGTACATATATAATTATTTTTTTCATGTTTATAAACGTATGCATTTATATGCAACTAAACAATTGCATTGCCACATAATTTCATTTACCATGGATAGTAGTTGAACTACATGCAGGCCATTTTGTAAGGAAAGGATTTTGTTTGTGTAGGCCCAAAAATATTTATTAGTATTAAAATTTTCTAAGATAGTTATTTCTTACACAGTATTAACTGCACGTACAAGATGGTTGAACTCAGTCAGACACCACACCCTAGTCATAGTGGAGGATGGGGGAGGGGGTGGAGATTGCAGTATCAACTGAATGACCAGCACATAGTTTAGTGAGAGACTGGCAGTTGCATTACTTCTGTATACATTTTTAAACAGTATCCTTATATGCTTACAGTTTTTAACCAGAAAATGATCAAAGTACATATTATTACTCTGAAGTATATGTACTGCATCCATTCAAAACAGTACATTTGTTTTGTTTAATGAAGGTTAAATTGAAAGGAAGTGAACATTTCCTTTCAGTTGCTACATTTTTATGTATGTTTATAGCTTCTGTCTCTGTCTGAACGAAATTCAGAGAGTGTTACATAAAACTGCAAATTTGGTATGCAAACCATAACAGCTGAAAGTAGAGCCTACACTGAAAGTGTACGGCAAGATTCCGGAAAACACCACCTCCCCAAACAGACAAGCTGTGCACATGTACACAACTGTATCACTTTGAAGGACATGCAGTCCTATTTCAAGTTGCATTTAAGAAATTATTAGCACAGTATGAGAATTCAGATGTGAATATATGTTTAAAGAAATAAACCGATATGCTAAGGAACCGCAACAGTAACTGAAATGCCTTGCAGAGTACTAGTAGTCATATAAAATGTTAAGGAAAAAAGTTGAGATACAAGTAAAGGACAGTGGTTTTATGTCTTCTCTATCTAGCCAAACAGGAAGCAAACTAAAACAGCAGCCAGCAGCATAAGAGATTTAGCAGTTTGGGTAAGGGTGCTGTTAAGTATGAATAAAACCTTTGTCATTTAAAGAAAGAAATGTCAAGTAATATCGATTGTTTCTGTCTTTGGTTTCATTAATGTATACCACCACAAAAGTATTTATAAGGATTGGTAATAGAAGGACTAAAGTTTTTTTCACTACAGCATTGCAAGTAGATGAAAATAAATGTCAAGTAATAAATGTAGTTTTATATCTTTAACTGATTTATTTACTAGATATAACTGCAAGAGTATTCATATAGAAGGATAATAGAATGACTACAGTTCTTTAAGTATAGTATTGAAACCAAATACATATCAGGCAGATACTGCAAATCCATTACTATTTCTTATGTTACTATTAGTACACTGCAAATATATGCACCATCAACACTCAATAGCAATACGCTCTTTCTTCCTGTGTATGCATATGCATTTCCCATACATTTTGTTTTAGTTCAATAATGATTTAATAAAAATTAAATTGGTTGGCAGTATTAACTTGGATGATGTGTGACATCATGTGTGAATGTATTGTATTTATTTTTTCTTTGTCTCTTCTCCCTTTCTTCACTCTTATTTTTATTATTAAGTTCTTTGTTCTTCTTTAGTTTTTTTCTCTCCTATTTCTACTTATTTTTTACAAATCCAAATTCCTCAGGAACTATCGAGCAGCATGCCTCCCTGGTTAGGGAACATTCACCCTTTCCTTTTCCATGGGCATTCTCACAGGGTTAGCCCAGTGGCAACAGTCCTGTAGATGGTCCGGTAAGTAGCCTGGCACATGACAGTCTAGCAAACCTCATTGAAGTGGAGTTTTGGGACTTGTTTGAGATGCGATGGAGTAGATCATAGGCAGATGCTTTCAGCCAATAGAGGAATATTTTCAAAAAGTAGAAGACTCCCTGCCCCAGTGGGCACCAGCTACCACACCACCACAGGCACCTGCCCCTCAACATTGGGATCTTCTACTTCAACTCCATCAAACAATAGAAATGTCTGAGGCCTTGTAGATTGGGGACATTTGTTGGGCTGCAATCTTCTTCACTCCTTTCCTTTTCTTGTCCTTTCACCTGCACTAATGAGTTACCTTTAATTTGGCAAAAAAAGTGAAGGCTGGCCTTTTTTACTTGGTGTGGGAATCGTTTGCCACACAAAATCTCACATTTTAAATAAAAAGATGCTTATCTTTGGGCATCTGAAAAGCATTAGGTACATTGTAAAGAAGTTACAAGGGTGTAGGGGGGCCTGGGCTAAAAAAGAGATAATGATAATGATAAAGAATCAGTGCTAAGAAAATTAAGAACATATGTAAAAAGTGAAATGGGAATGCTTAAGATGGAGTGTTTCATTATAAAAAGTATTGAGTCAGGAGATAAGAAATCTGATAATATATGAAAGAGCACTAAGCTATACTATCATTACCAGAAATATAATAGTACATATAAAGTATCTGGAGATATACAGAGTTTATTTTTCTGGCACTTCAGAGTTGTGTACTGGTAGTTGTTGTTTGACTAATTTTATATCATTGCTGGCTGACTTCAGAGTTGTGCACTGTTAGTTTTTCAGATCTCTGCTAAAGGTGTTTCCCCCCCTCCCCCTATTTCTCTGTGCCTTAAGTTGGTATAACTGGTTTTACATCCTGTGTGTTATCTGACTATCTCAAGGATTAATTACATAAAATTAGACCCTCTTAGTAAAAGTCTGCATATCATTGCTGGAGCCTTCCTGTGTCCTGAAGGTGTCCCCCCTATTCCTCTTTGTCTTAAGTTGCTATAACTGGTTTTACATCCTGTGTGTTATCTGACTATCTCAAGGATTACTTGCATAAAATTAGACCCTCTTAGTAAAAGTCTGCATATCATTGCTGGAGCCTTCCTGTGTCCTGACAGAGTGCTCTTCAAACTATCTGGAGATAAACAGAGCTGAGTATATTATTCTGACACTTTAGAGTTGTGTATTGGTAATTGTTGTTTGACTAATTTTATATCATTGCTGGCTGACTTCAGAGTTGTGCACTGTTATTTTTGCTTCACTGTATAGTTTTTCAGATCTCTGCTGAAGGTGTTGGTTTTCTCATACCCACCCTCCGTATTCCTGTGTTGTTTAAATTTGGAGGCTTTTGCAGTTGCCCGCTCCCACTGTAGATTTGATCAGGGACACTCCCCCAGTCCCATCTGTTTACCTCATTCTACCTAATAGACTCCTTCTGCACTTGTTTTTAGTCATTTTTAATTTAATTGCATTTTTTTAAACTGTTTGGTCTAACATTGTTACATACTCAAGTGTGCTAGCTTCCACTGCATTTGAATTGTTTTTACTGCTGTTTTAGCTACTTTTCTGTGTATATATATATATATATATATATATATATATATATATATATATATATATATATATATACCTTTCTTGTAACTAGTGTAGTCCAGATTCAGCTTTGCTGTATCCAGGACTGTATGTAAGCTTCTGAGACCCCCCCAAGCTTTCTGTGTTGGAGGGAAGCCTTCTAGCTTATCAGTGGGAGTGGTAAGCACTAGGTAACCTATCTACCACATAAGGAGTGGTTCTGGCCCAGAAATTGTAGTTATTGGCCGTTTGGGCAGTTTTTCCATCTCCGTCAACTTTCTGATTTAAAAGCCCACATTTGCACTTGTTTCCCCCCTTTCCTGTAACTAGTTTAATCCAGATATAGATTCTTAGTTTCAGCACTGGAATTTGCTTATTCATGATCAGCACTTGTTCAGAACTTGTAAGCACTAAATAACCTATTAATTACTACAGCACTCAACCTTCCTCATTACCTAGAGGAAAACAGTTTTGGTACTTACTTTCCTCACTTGCTTAGAGAAAAGCAGCTCTTGTACTCACTTTCCTCACTTATCTAGAGGAAAATAGTTTTTTATTCAGGAATGTCCAATGGTCAGCTCCCAGTGTTCTCTCCTGTCTATCTGATGAATCTGGGTATCTTGGAGCAATGTAGAAATTGCCTCATGTACACAGACAACCCTCTCCTCCTACCACCCAACACTATAACCTGTGAGAGATGCACTTATCTAGTCAAACTGGAAGTAAAGCTCTCTCCAATCAAGGCTGAACTTGACAGTCAAGAGGAGAAGGTAAACACTTGCACCACACCACACTCATCACATAGTCTCACTAAATCTACACCACCAAAATCCACACATAGAAATACAAAAACATCCGTGGAGGCTCTCAATAATAATCTGCTTAAGCAACAGAGACCTCCAAAGCAAAAATGTAAGCAACCTCCACCCCCCCAACTCAACCCAAATGACACATAGCCCGCAGACTCAGTGTGCCACTCAACCACTGCCAATAAGGCAAAACTATGTACCCAATACACTAGTCATAGGTGACTCTATAGTCAGGCACACTGATGTCCCACTCACCAGGCTAAACAAGGAGAAGGTTATTGTCAGCTGCCTGTCGGGTGCCAGGATCCGCCACATAACCCATGCGCTCAGGTCACTCCACAACAAGTACAAAATTACTCTGTCATTGTCCATGTTGGTGTGAAAGACCTGAGACGTACCTCCCTGGACTACATGAAAAGAGACATGGAAGAGCTCTCTGATCTTGAAGTCCAGGTAGGTATGACACTAGCCCTGAGTAGCATTCTGCCATCACCCAAAATGATGCTGCAGTACAAGGACAAAATGATTGACTTCAACAATTGGCTAAGCTTCTGGTGCCATTCTAAAGGAATCCAGTATCTGTCTGCCTGGGATGACATGGTTAACAGACCACGATGCTTTGCCAGAGATGGCCTGCACCTGTCACCCCTGGGATTCCGGACACTGGCGAAGGTTCTTGCCACCTTTATAGTGCCTTTTTTAGGCAAGGTTCAAATGACAAATTCACCACCATAACAGAAACAGGCAAACAAAAACTGAGGGTGATGCTACTCAGTGCTAGAAGTCTAAATCTCAAAATGCACTCACTCGAGGCACTCCTTAAAATGGAGAACATCGATATCTGTGCAGTGACTGAGACCTGGTTCAAGGCTCCAGAGACCACCCCTGCACTACCAGGCTATAACTCATACGGCCATGTAACCTGGACCGGAACACCAAAGGCAGAGGTGTGTTCATATTCATTAAGGATATCCACACCTCCGGGCTAGTTGCTCAGCATAATGCAGCCAAGGTTATCCAAGTGCAACCAACTCTGGGCAAAACTGCAATCCAAACTGTAGCTTGCTACAGATCACCCACCATGCCCCAGGATTCCCACTCCTCTTTTCTTGATGTACTGGAAAATATTCGGGTTCAACCAAATACCCTAATAATGGGCAATTTCAACTACCCCACCATTAATTGGGAAAACTACTCATGTCCCAACTCCTTCACTCAACGCTTTCCGGAATTCATAAACTCCAATGCCCTGGATCAACTTATCCACACCCCAACCAGGGGCAACAATATCCTAGATCTAGTCATTACCAACATGAGTGACCGGTGTTTCACACCTGAAGTCAATGCCTCATTGGTCCGATCTGACCATAAGCTAATTACCCTAGATATTCACATCCTGCCCCCACCCCCATTAAGGAAACCATAGTAAAAATTTTCAACAAAGCCAACTTCATGCTTCTTTAGACAGAAGTGGTGAACTTCATGACACCCATGCAGATTGACAATACAGTTATGACTACTGAATCCTACACAATTGCACTTTATAAGCACTTACATGAGTGCATGGATCATGCTATCCCAAACAGAACCAAGATGCTATCCTCCAAAAAAAGGAAGCCAATCTGGTAGTCCCCTGCCATAAACAAACTGTACAACAGAAGGAAGAAACTGTTGCAAAACAGAGTAAAATCCCATGAGTGGAGGAGCTCCCTGGTCAGCCTCAGTAAGAAGCTGCGATCCCTGATAAAATCCTCCAAAGCTAGTTACAAAAACAAAATTGCCACTGATTCTAAAGACAACTACAAAGCATTCTATAGCTAAGTTAAGAATATCAATGGCAACACTCAGATCTGCTCTGAGTTACAGCACAATGGCACTAAATATACAGACCTAACTGATATTGCCAACATCCTGGCAGATAGGTTCAGTGCTAACTTTACCCCCCTCTCACCCCTAAAGAGCCCATCTCTATACCGGAAGAATGCAAAGTTCCTGTAATCATGGCTGCACAGGTAAAAACCACACTCTCCAAAGCCAAGAACACAGCATCCATGGGACCAGACAACATCCCAGGCTGCGTTCTACATGAACTACAGAAAGAACTGGCACCCCACCTAAGTACCATGTTCAATCATAGCCTCGTGTCAGGCTTTGTGCCTGCTGAATGGCACACAGTGACGGTTATCCCACTTCACAAGGGGGGAGCCACCACGGATCCTGGGAACTACCGCCCCATTAGCCTGACGAGCCTGGTCTGCATGGCCATGGAATGTATCATCATGGAACTTATAAACAAAGACATTGGTTATCTCCAAACTTTGGACCCCACCCAGTTCGGGTTTGTAAAAGGCTGATCATGTCTCCTAAACCTGATAGACTTCTTTGAAGCAGTCACCAAAGCCGTAGACAAGGGTAAGGTGGTTCACACAGCCTATCTAGATTTTGCCAGTGCTTTTGACACCATCCCCCACTCTGGAATTATAGATAAGCTCACTAAACTAAGTATAAATCCTTATGTCACAAGATGGGTTGCCAACTGGCTCACTAACAAAACCCACACTGTGACAGTAGCAGACTCCAAATCCGACTTCAGACCAATGACAAGTGGAGTATTACAGGGTTCAGTCCTGGGTCCTCTCCTGCTTGGTATCTTCTTCTCTGAAGTACAGGCTAACACAGAAGGTCTTTGCCTAACAAAGTTTGCAGATGACTTCAAACTAGGAGCCATAATTGAAACTTCTAACGATGTGGACATCCTACAAAAGGGCCTCACTGAGACAGATGCCTGGTGTCAAAGCTATGGCCTCAATCTCAATGCCAAAAAGTGCATTGTCATCCCCTTTGGTAAAAACTCTGTACCCATGAACTACAACATAGGCGGTAGTATACTTAACACTGAAAGTGTGATAAGAGACCTTGGGACACAGGTGGACAGTAGGCTCTCCTTTGATAATCACATTGCCACAGTAGTCAGGAAATCCTTCTATGTGGCACACCTCATCACAAAAGGTTTCTCATCCAGGAAAAAAAGAGGTCATTGTTCCCCTCTACTCATCACTCATTATACCCATTATAGAGTACAATGCCCCTTTTGTTATGTACCTCACAAGACATCTACAACAACTGGAAAGGCCACAGATATACCCACAAAGAGGATTATCGGCCTCAAACAGATGCCCTACGCAGGCTGTCTCAAAAAACTCCAGCTTTACTCCATCACATATCACCTACTCAGAGGTGATCTCTGTCTAACATACAAAGCTATGTCAAACCCAGAGCTGTTGGACATGCTCCACTTAAAGAAAGCCCAATCCCTCCGAGCTACATGCTCTAGGGACCTAAACCTTGTCACCAGAATAAACAGAACATGCCAGAGGGATAGATTCCTGTCCCAGAGACTTCCCATACTCTGGAATAAACTACCTATCTATATCAAACAAAGCTCCTCATTAGCACTCTTCAAGAAAAATCTTGATGATTGGATGGGAAATAGGAAATTCACCCCGGGGATTACCTCTGTGGCTCTGCTCAACAGTGGCACAGGAAAATAATTTTCTTGGCTGGCAAAAGCTAGGGTACCTTTTTCGCTGGGCTTGTATAGGCCCCAGGGCTGATAGCCTAGTACCTACCTATGAACCTATGAATCTATGAACAAGAGATGAGCAGTCAAAAGATAAAATAAAATAATAGTAATAACTCAGTTGTTTACACAGCTTAATGGCCAGTTGTAACAAGTGAAGAGATGTTTAAGCATTGCTTTAAGGCAAAAAATATTGCATTCAAATAATTAACTAACTAACTAACTAACTAACTAACTAACTAACTAACTAACTAACTAACTAACTAACTAATTAACTAAATATTAATGTGGAAAAAATCTAACACACTCCCAAGTGTTGTTGTTATCTTTTCCTAGATGTTTTTCCCCATACATATGCACTGCACCTCCCTCCGACATACCAATTTGTATACTGTCTAAAACTAGAGTTGACCCAAGGCCTCTCTATTAGATTTTACTCTGTACTGAGTGAGATGACAAGCCATTTTAGCCTGTGAGATATTGCAGTCCAGTGCCATGCACGTGTCTGCTGATGTTTGGTTACTCAAGCAAATTTATCATTTACCACTGCCTTTGCACTGACTATAACACAGTTTATCCATACTCTTTAGGACTATTTTGAAAACATCTGTAGTTGTTAACTCCATTGGTTATGCCAAAATACAATACATATGTAAGTATTGCCAGATAAAATGCATATAATTTTTGACACTCTGAAAGGGACAATTTAGTCCACATGTCTGTTGTTAGATTCCAGAGCAAAAGAAGACAGGGAATGTACAGGTGGAAAAAAAAAAGAAAAACTAAAGATTATGACTGGTAAAAATGTTTTATGTGGATCGGTTTTGTAGATATGTGCTGGACTATTCCCTTAGTATGTTAATACAGACAATTGTTTATTGTATGAAAAATGTTGCTCATACACGCATTCACAGATTTAGTCCATGTCCTCAACTGAAAGACATTTTTGCTGGAATTTGCATCCTCCTGGTTTGCTAACTAATATGGAAATTCTGCAGGGTGCAAGTATTATGGAGGTACAATGACTCACTGGATGGTTGTGTGAGAAGGGATAGGGATATTAAAGATGGGGGATTGCCATAGATATATCCATCTCTACTGATATATCCATCTACATGAAGATATAGTGACTCAGTCCTGCATATGTTACTAGAATCTATTTTATTGGTGTTTAGTAGGTCTGTACCTTTCCCTAAGGGAATTTTGATTTGTCATATGTGTTGTCAACCAAATTATCTTTTAGGGGATATAGAAGCATGCCCATAGATATGCACTGCAGACAATCTAATGTTAGTGCACCATGTAAAGCCCCTTCATTAGGATGTCAGGAGGTCACTTAAATCTATGGACTTATCAGTTTCTTAGGAGACATCCTGATTTATTCCCTTGTGGCAAGCAAGAAATTCAGTCTTAAAATGATCTAATCTATTGAGGTACTGAAATGCATACAGCACTTTGGCTTTTGGTGCCGATTCCTCCCAGGAATCCAGCATAGCAGCTGCTACAGCGAATAATGACTGGACATTTTCCATAGTCAGCCCTTGATGTAATTGGACTGTTAGACAATGCTTGTCCTAGAAAATAATCCAAAAGTCACCTGGCAGAACCCATGGAAATGTTGAAAGCAAGTAGACAACATATTTTTCTTCTATATAGATGATACGACTGATGAATGTCTACCATTGACAGTTCTCCACCCCAACTAAATGTTTAGTTGCATTTGATTTTGTACCTGGATCACTGTCCTGCTTATTGAATATTCCATTTCTCTGTCATGCATCATGATTCAACATACTGCGAGAAGTATAGCACTTCCCATGTTATGGCCAACACATCTTGCTATATGCACAACACTGGAGAAACACTTAACCACCCCTTTACAAAGCTGTTATTAAATCAGTCATATAAATACAGATCTCTACATTACTCATATATTATCTGGATCAATTGAAAAAGGTACAACGATTCCTCAGGAAACAAATTGAAGGTATTTGATGCATGTTTCATAGCTAAAGACTACCACAATATTTCTATCTTGTCTCTGTCTTTGACCATCTTAGACAAAGTCCATGTCTGGCATTTAGAGCATTAACAGACCCTTTACCATCTGAAACTCTTTACTTATAAAATTCCCCATCTTTGACTTGAAGGCAAGAAGAAAAGAAGATGATTTGCTGTAATAAAAAAATAATATCAACCATAATTAGAAAAATGGCAGCTTGATATTCAAAAACGTCCATGTGTATGGAATTAACTCCCTTATCAATTAAACTAAACCTATCAAGTCATGCCTTCAAGAAGTAATTGAATGATTACAGAGGCAGACTTAAGTTCTTGGATGGAAACCAAAGCATCAAGCAATAATAAGATCAATAACGTTTAGCTTGTTCTGCAAGCCTATGAACATATGAACCCAGCAGGTGTACAACTATCGACGTCAAGTATTGTTGTTTATCTTTCAAAGCTCATCATATTTCTTGGAGTTTTTATACTTTCTTCTTGTCCTTCACAGTAAATATTTTTCTATTTTTATCTCTTAAACTGTGAGTTATTTTTCTTAATAACTTAAAACAAATACCTTTGATAGTCACATAGCCACAGTGGTCAGGAAGTCCTTCTACATGGCACACCTCATCATAAAAGGGTTCTCATCCAAGAAAAAAGAGGTCATTGTTCCCCTCTACTCATCACTTATTAGACCCATTATAGAGTACAATGCCCCTTTTGGAATGTACCTCACAAGACATCTGCAGCAGCTGGAAAGGCCACAGAAGTACCTCACAAAGAGGATTGCTGGCCTCAAACAAATGCCCTACACTGACTGCCTCAAAAAACTCCAGCTTTACTCCATAGCATATCGCTTACTCCGAGGTGATCTCTGCCTAATATATAAAGCTATGTCAAACCCAGAGCTGTTGGACATGCTACATCTAAAGAAATCCCAATCCCTCTGAGCTACACGCTCTAGGGACCTAAACCTTGTCACCACAAGAAACAGGACATGCTGGAGGGATAGAGTCCTGTCCCAGAGACTTCCTATACTCTGGAACAAGCTACCCATCTATGTCAAGCAAAGTACTTCATTAGCACTCTTCAAGAAAAATCTTGATGGATGGATGGATGGGAAATAGGAAATACACCCCAGGGATCACTTCTGTGTTTCTGCTCGACAGTGGCACAAGAAATTAAATTTCTTGGGTGGCGTAAGCTATGTAACCTTGCTGGCTAGGCTTACGTAGGCCCTTGGGCCGATAGCCTAAACAGGCTTCCTAACTTTAGATTGAAGCATATTCCTTCAATCTAAGGTTAATCGTTCAGAGTGCATCAAACATATATATTGCCAATGCTCTAAAATATCAGCAAACAGTAAAGCAAATTTCATGGTTTGTTCATAAAAGAGTACCATGCAGCATGACGAGTGCTAATGGTGAAATAAATAATTACAAGAGATACTCAGCAGCTTTAGTGTCGCGTACTGGTATTGAGCACTGCTTAACGAATCTACTGTCAGTGGTTTGAGGCTGGCTAGTAAAAGTTTTCATATTACTATGACTTTTTCCAGCCCATCCTATTTAATATGATGATTGTAATGTATTTATTCATTTTAAATGTTTGTTTTATGTTCTTTATGTCTGTATTTGTTGATGGAATCACATTTGATCAAATTAATTATCTATTTCTTTACTATCACTGTAATGCACACTTTGTGTAGGCTATATGTAAGTACAAGCAAAAGACTTGTTGTACAACTTTCCCATGGTGCTGCCCTACCTCATGTGGATTAAACCTCACATTCACTTTTCTGTTTACTGATATCTTGAGCATCAGTAATAAATAGTTTAATGTTCTGTGTTCGATTAACTTTAGATGGAAAGAATATGCTTTCATCTAAAGTTAGAAAGCCAATTGAATAAATACATTTCAATTATCATTCCTTTGAAATTCTGACAGTCACTTGTGTTGCTAACATTACTTGATGATGTCTGGTTCCAGTTCTCATTTATCTCATTTAACACAGACACCCAACTTTTATTCCGGCTATATCGCTAAAGTCTTTTCTTTCAATAGATACTCTAATAGATGTAAGGATTTCATTCTGCCTCCCTAACTAAATCTGACTGATCTCCTCTTTGTGTCTCTAATGCTTGATGGGTGCCAATCCACATTATGCACTGGGATTGTTTTAATATTCCTTAATTTTTTGCATATGGCATATTGCTTTCAAAACCAAGCATTCAGTGATTTAACATGTTCCCTCTTAACCTGACTTTTGCAGGGGGGAGATCAGCTTATATTCTATATATGCATATATATGTATATATATATATATATATATATATATATATATATATATATATATATATATATATATATATATATATATATGAAATGTTTACACACCCATGTTAAAATGCCAGGTTTTTGTGATATAAAAAAAAAATAAGAACACAATAAATAATTTCAAAACTTTTCCCACCTTTAATGTAGCCTATAACCTTCACAATTCAATTGAAAAACAAGCAAATCTGTTAGGGGAAAAAATATAAAAAATAAAAAATGTACAATACGCTGGTTGCATAAGTGTGCACACTCTTAAACTAATACAATCACAGACATACATACACCATACACCATATAACACACACACCATTCCACCCACAGCACACAAACCACACTACCCTACACTGCATATAAGCAAGGGGGCAAGACCCCCTGCACCCCCCATCCACCAACTCCAAGATTGCACATAACGAAAAAAAAACCTCACACCACAGCATTCTACACTCACTCACACACAAATACACATCACACATACACGAACACCAACAAATCCAACACTCACACTCATGCTTATCCCTCCCTACCCTTACCCACTAATACAACGTACAAACACTCACTCACCTGCAATTTCAGGCACCATACCAGCTAAACACTTCATGCAACATACCGGAAATGCATAAGCACAGATTAGAGATATTCAAATTCACTCTTATGCACTTTCAGCATTCTGCATTTTCAGCTTCATGGTCTCGGAATGCTGACATTCGAGATTTCAGCATTTTGAGATTATGAAGTGAAACTATATATATATATATATATATATATATATATATATATATGTGTGTGTGTGTGTGTGTGTGTGTGTGTGTGTGTGTGTGTGTATCTATTTTATATATATATATATGTATTTATAATTTTTTTTTGTTTTGTTTTACTGAAAATGATGCTTTTACTATCTTTTTGTATTGGTGTACTTTCTTCCTCTTCTACTATCCAAGTGCAATTATTTCAACTGATATGACATGGCTCCTTAATGAATCATCATTTCTAGTATTTTTATCTTTTAAACACTTCTATTCTCAGCGCTTTTTTTAAACTAGAATATCAATTTATAATAATAATTTTATTTATTTTACTACTCTGATCTTCTAAATGTATTTACTCATAGTAGAGATACATTTTGTAATTCTTCCGGGTGCTCCGGTTTCCTCCCACATCCCAAAGACATGCTGTAGGTGGATTGGACACTCTAAATTGGCACTAGGTGAGAGTGTGTGCGTGTGTGGGCCTTCTGTGGAAGGTTGGGCGCCGGGCTGGCAATGCGACACCGTAAAACTCCACTGCCAATCATGAGCAGACAAGGTGATCCACTGTGGCGACCCCTAACTGGGAAAAGCCGAAAGAAGAAGAAGAAAGATACATTTTGTAATTATTACTCTTTTCCACTTAATTATTTACACCTAGGTACTTGGTTACAATATTTTTGTTTTGTTTTGTTTTGATTTTTACTCACAAAAAATAGTGCATCCAGTTTTTAAAATTATCATAAAATAAACTAATCAATATCAATTGAATACATACATCACTTCATTATTATTCAATGTTTCAGCTGCACATGCATTTGCCTCTTTATTTATTAGAAAATATAGTAGCCTCAGATAGGTAGGACTCCTATATTCGTCCATATAATTGCTAATATTAATTCCAGCTTCTAGTGTTAAACCATGCTGTTTAACAGCAGTTAAACTTCTGTTTGTTTTAGCTTTCTGTGTATATGTCACATGCAATTTGCAAACTAACACCTACTGATATGTTTTAATATATTTCCGAGGATCCCCTACAAATGATCAAAGTCTTAATACTTCAAATTTCATATGGCCAGGACCATATGATTGAAGTTTTAAGACTTTGAACGTTCTGAACAGAGATCTCCGTACAGAGCAGAATGGGAAAGTTTCCCTTTTCCTCACTGTAGTACAATCTCGGAGTTGGTATATTTAAATAGCATGGGATGTGAAGCCCCTGCAAAAATGTCCAGGAATTTTTTTTTGTTCTGTTTTATTTTTTTTCTTCACATGTTCGAACTTTTGAAACGTCGATCGCATGGTCTCGGCCATATGAAAGTTGATGTTTTAAAAGTTCGATCATCTGTAGTAGACCCATTTCCAGACACTTTCTTCTTGATCTAAATTTAATTACATTAACATAACTGTTTTTAGTATAAAGAGTACAAAAAAAGGAAAGAAAGAAAACAAAGGGGTAAAAATGAAATAATTTTTCCATGACTGAATGTTTGTATTTTGAACATGTCAGGACATGTACATAGTTGTCACATATTTTAATAAGTCATAAGTTTAATATTTAATTAGTAGTATCTTTCCCTTACAAGTATATATATATATATATATATATATATATATATATATATATATATATATCAGTATATTATACCCTGAAGGTGTAATTTAGTTGTCTGAAGTATGGGTTTAAGCCAGGTCTCTGTTAGAATGGTTATTTCTTGGGAATAAGTGTTTGCCCATGTCTTTTAACAAATGATGTGTACTTACACTTTTGAAATTTGAACCAGTATGGGTATTCTATGTACAAGCTTGATTAAACAGGTTAGGAACTTAGCCAAAAAACAATTCAACCCAGATGTATATTTAGCCATAGCACTGTTGCCAGCTCGTTATAAAGAAGCAGTAGGCTGAGGATCGTAATTAGCTTCATTTGGGTTCCGACTGGAAAATCGTGGTTGGAATGTGTTGTATTGTTGACTCAGCTGACCAGAAAAAAGTGATATGGATGATTATGGTCCATCCAAACAACTTCTTAAACCACTCAAGGATCAGCACAAATCTTCAGGGACAGACTGTAACTTCAAAGTGGCATCCAAATCACCATCCTCAAGGAACACTATCCCACTCATGGACTAAAACTAAAACACTTGAAAAAAAACAAGAGTCCAAGAAGTGAAGAACTACCTTAAGCCATCCTGGACTTTTACCATGGACCACTGTACTTAGACAGACTGTGCTTGTAGCCATGTTGCTGGACACCCAGCTGTTAAATGCTGGTCCAAGGAAGGGCAGCCAGCAGTTCTGGGGACTTTTAAAGCTGCAAGGCCAGACTAGGCTGAAAACTGTGAACAGTTAAAACAGAATAATAGTGCTGTGTATGTGTGTGCATGTATGTGTGCGGGGGAATTATTTAACAGATGTACACAGAGGCCATTAAAATAGGTAGCCCCACCCATTTCCCCATCAAGGTTGATGTGCTTGCATTGTTACTGGTTATCAGAACAGGACAGCCAAGAAGAACACACTTTGGGTTTTACTACTGTTTATTCTTTTTTTTTTTTAATTGTCTGCTTCCTCTTCCTGCTGTATGTGCAAGAATTTAACTTCAATTACAGGTAAGGTGCAGGTTTTCAGAGTTTGAATGCTAAAGAAGTTTTGCTGGCCAGATCCTAGGCTCTTTTTAGACTACTCCCTTTACAGCCTTTAGGATAACTCCAGTAGGCTTAGCACCTAGGAAGAAAGCTGGGAGTATAGGCTAACCCATCATCTGTCCTTTCCTCTGGGGGCATTGGTTAAATATGAAATCAAAAAAGCAGATTCCAAGACATGCTATTCATTATTACATGATGCCATCAAGATCATAAGTAGATTTAAGGATCTTAGACTCTGCAAGCTTGACACAGAATCCACATTTCACTTGCCCCCAGGGTATACATAAGACTGACAGCTATTAGGGATTCAGTTAAGTGGTGTTTATTATTTTGATACTGTGATTCAAGTAGATTGTTCTGTAGCACTTACAATAGTTGAGATGGTGAACACGGCACTGCAGTGGTGCTGGGAACAGTGTTCATCAAGCCAGACTGCAGTCCACTACTTACATGATTTACTGATAGTGGGGGTGGGTGCAACTGATGCTGATGCAGGTTTTTAAGCTTTAATGACCTTGTGTCAAGAACTTGGGGTTCCCTTAGTGGCAGAGAAGTTGGTGGGCCCTGTGAAAGCTCTAGAGTTTTTAGGTTTAACAATAGATGCTCAAGTTACCATCTTTTATGTGCCTGCAGACAAACTCATGCAGTTGCGGGACTCTAAAAGACATTATGTTTAAGAAGAAGGATCAGGTAAGGTTAGCTGTAGAGCTCTTAGGCTTGCTTAATTTTGCTTCTTGGGCAAATCTTAAGATTTGTTGCTAACATATCAAGAGCAGTCCAGTAAAAACATTAGTCTAAAAGGGTGACCTAAGACCTGCAGATTTGGGAAAATTTATTTTAATGGTGTCTTTCTTTGGAAAGGGGTGTTTTTTGAACCAGTCTTTACATTTGTTTACTGATGCTGCAGGAGTAATAGGCATGTGAGTCTTTGCCAAGGTAGATGGATTTATGAACCCTGGCTGAATTCTTGGTTGCAGGAGCATAAGAGAATATCATGTTCTTGGAAATCAAGACCATCCAGAGGAGTGGGTAGTGTGGTTGGATTTGTTTGCCAGTCACAATCATTTTTCATTCATATAGCCAAGCCACAGTTTTGGTTCTCCCTAAGAAGTTATCTAAGTCTGTGTGGGTGCATTTGGGTTTGAGGCACATGTATTGCATAGTTTAAGAATTAATTTATCATTTAAAGGCAAGCATGTTCCAGGAGAATTCAACAATTTACAGATGTGCTTTCTCATTTGCAGGTCTCTATGATTTGCTGTCTGGCTCTGGAAGCACTCAGATACCTCTCACTTTTCCCTCCCTGGGTGTGGTTACTTGAAAAATAATTATTGCTATGCTTATATGCAACTCATGAACTGAAAGCACAAAGAAATCATATGGGCCTACTTTTCAGACCTTTTAGATGTTTTGTGCTGGAACCCCCCCCCCCCGAGGCCACCTGTTTCCACTCATCGGTGGCCCATTTTACTAAGAATGAGGGGGTTCAGGACATTCACATTCACTTGGCTGCTCCAGTATCAGATACAAGGTGTATGGCCTGCTGGATTTTAGGAAATGTTGGTTAATCAGCAGGATGCTGAATGGCTACAATAAGGTTTTGGGCAGAGCTAGAGATGCTAGGAGACTATAGGTAAAGCAGAGCTGTTTTAGTGATGTGCAGGATTTCACATAGCCATAGTTATTATACTGTGTTTGCCAACTAATTTTATTGCTTTAATAGGCAGCATTTAGGGTAAAGGAGCTGCTCTAAGAGCTATCAGGCTACAAAGTGGTTATCAGTCCTAACTCAGTAAATATTTGGGTCCACAGGCATATAACGACCAAATGGACAAAGGTCAGGAGGTGTGTCTAGATGAGGACACACCTCCTCTTTTGTGCCCAGTTCATTGATTTTAAACTTTATGGAGCATTTCACATCCTGCTCCTTCAAAGGTTGTTTTTTTTAAATGCCTTCTGGGTGTCCTGCTATGCCCAAATATTTAGATGAGTGTCGAGGAAAGGCTGTAGATGATCACAGTTTATTCTTGGTTGGGTATTCATCACATTCCTTCCAAATAGAAAGAGAATATGATTTAGCCAAGGATGGAACTTCTGTCCAGGTCACTGGTCCTTTTTATCCTTTCTAAATTACATTCATTAATATATTTTTCTGTTTTGTTAACAAGTTTAAGGATAGCCACTACAAAGGGTAGCTGCTTGACCCAATGGTGCAACTATGGGCTTGTATGATTTGAAGTAATATGGAAAGGTGTTTCTGCTTTGTGAGTTTTCAGTTTAGTTGGCATAATAGAAGAGTTGCTGCAGCATATTGGGACTTCTTGTATTTTAGTTGTATATATTGGTGAGAATGGTTTGAGCATCACTTTGAAGAGACGTTTGTTATCTATCATTTTTCATGAATTGCTAAACCTGAGGTTTGTGTTGCCTGATTAGATCATCACATGGTTGGCTATCATTCTCAGGATATTTAGAGACAGATAGGATCTCCACCTGCTGTTGATGCTGCCAGGAAATTTATTAAACATAGAGTACTGATGGTAACACATTTAGTGAAGCTCAGTATTATTGAGCATTGGGACTTTACAGAGTGACTCCTCATTTAGTTTGCACCAGATGAAGTTCACTCGTGTTGGTTTGGTTTAGATTTTCTCATTGTGAATCAAGCACTATTTTGCCAGTCAGTTTTGAACTGGTAATTCATGACAATGGAAGAAAATAAAGAAGGTGAAGTCAATGGATTTAATTTTGAATTTGAGATATTTTAAAAATGAAAAAGAGTGGCAAACCACAAAAAAAGTTTAAAGGATTCTTGGTTATGTTTATATTAATTGAAAGTTGTTATTTTTCTGATTCTGAGACAGTCTTTGTTATAGCTGCTATACTCATTATGTACCTCAGTTTTACATTCAATATGAACTGCCTATGTCTACAAGCATTTAAGTCTTAATACTGAGTTTAACAACATAATATCTGTGCATTGTTAGACTTATTACTTAGTAATAACATTTTTGATTTTGAAGACCAGATTTTTTGACAGGTCAGAGGTGTGGCAATGAGTTCCAGATGGTACCAGCTTTTGCAAATCTGGTTTTGAGTTGGTGGGAACAGCATTTCTTGAAGAAAAATAGATTGTTCAAATCTGTTTCTTTGTACAGGAGATACAGTGATGATTTGATTTAGGTGTGGAATGACAAAATTGAATAATTTGCTAACTTTTTTACACAAAACAGATCAGAACTGACTTTCTTTATTTTACATTAAGAGACATAGGAGACAGTATACTTTTTGGACATTACTATAGGCACATATGTCTCTGATCAGTTTTTTTAAAGTGGTATTTAGAAGAAAAAGACTTTTGTTAATGTTTTATTTATTTTATTTTATTTATGTATTTATTTTACATTTGTTGACCGGGCTAGTCTAGCTGGATATATTTCCATTTTCAGTAGAGGCCCGGGGAGAAAAGCTCCACAAAAAACATAACAATGAGAGATAAACAGAGACATATTGTTAATAAACACATAGAAATACTAATAAAAAACACATTTTACACATAACAAATCAACATCTGTGATTTATACACACAATGATTTTTAAAGGACATTTTATTAGGTTATGTAATTTGATGTGAATTTGTTTGATGAAGAATGTTTAGTTCTTAAGACAATGTTTATGGACAGGAATTATTCCAATGACAGTGCTGATAAGTTTATTGAAGAAATTAACTGGAAAAAATGGTCTAAATTTCCACAAATAGTATTTAGTTGTTTTATACCATTAGTTAACATAATGGATAGTAATTATATAACTAGTCCTTTTTTTTCTTCCTATTAGTTGTGATATGAACCATATTGAGGATGTTATTAAAGACAACTGTAAAATCATTTTAGCTAATTAAGACTTAGTTTCAGTAATGGAGGGATGGCCTGAAGTTTGTTTATAATAAAACTAGCAATACTAAAAACTGCACAATGAAATGTTAAATTGCCAAAAAATGCAAGGAATGGTCACACAAAGTCAAATATAACTTTTGAATGCTTTCATTCTTTAATGGGAACTACAAGAACTTCATCAGTAAAAGAGCCATGCTTCTCGCAGATACTTAAATACTCATGAATGCAACTCATATGATATGTATATATATATATATATATATATATATATATATATATATATATATATATACATATACACACACACATATATATATATATATATATATATATATATATATATATCTCAGATTTATCTATCTATATAAACAAACAATGAGACATAAAATACAATAAATAGCATACAATAAATATTTACTCTTAGATCTAAAATGCGACAACAATAAAATACTGTTATATTCTTCCTTTTAAAAACAATGAATGTTTATAATGTCATTTAATCCTGGTAATTTATCGGGAGATATTTTTATCTGCTATAATGCTTGCATTAACTTCAAGTTTATTACTGAAGTCAATAATTAAAGGGGGCATATCTACATTGTCTAGGACAATAAAAAAAACATTTCTTGAAATTACAACATACAAGTGCATGTCTGTACAACACCTTTTTTGAATATTTTTTTTTTAAACAGCTGTAACGTTCACAAATATGTTTATTAAATTTCTTAGCAGATTTGCCTACATAAAAGCTGGGGCAGGATTCACTAAATGTTATATACACCGCTCACTGAGTGTAACAGCTTTATCTACTTTAACCCAAATTTTAATATTATTGTATTGCAAAGTATGCTTGTCCCATTTAAAAAAATGCTTTTAAATTAGGTGTTCTTCGATATGCAATGGAAGATTTACTACTCACAAAGCTAACTCTTTTTTGGCTACAGTGATTTTACAATTATCCTGAATAGCATTTCTAATAATATGAATATCACAAAAAATAGGTAGTAAGAAAGAATTAGAAATGTTGTCAAATTTTATATTACTGTTAGTTAGATTATCATCATTAAAATGATAACCATATTTCAAAATGGGTCTAAAATAAGAATGTCTCTTCCAAATTACTTCTTGTAGGATAGATGACAAAAAACACTAGAATAACCTCTTTTCAAGAATAAACGTTTAAGCCAACATGACTCAAACTCAAAAACTGAGTCATTAATCAATCTGTTTAACCTCAGAAATTGTCCCCTCATCACATTTTCTTTTTCATAAAAAAGGGATGCTGACTATTCATAGATAAATAGTTGTTATGGAAACATTTTAACATAACATAGAGTATCACTAGAAACCAGCACATCCAAATATGCTATCTAATGGTGTCTAGCACCATAAGTGAATATTAAAAAACTAGTGGAATTATTGAATAGTAGTTCAAATGTCTCTGCACTACCATCCCATAGAAAAAAATGGATCATCTATATAACATCAGTAAATGTGTACATTCTTAAAAAGTGGGTGTCTGAGAAAAAATTCTTGTTCCCACCAACTCATAACCACATCTGCAAAAGAAGGAACGACTCTTGTCCCCAAAGCAACTCTTTGTTTCTGTATATAATATTTGGGTCCCTATTATATGAATGAAAAATCAGCATCTCGAATGGCTGAAAAGTCGAAAATGCCGTTCTTCAAATTTATCCCCCCTCTAATTATATATGCCATCTCCAAGATTGCACTACTGGGAGGAAAGGTCAAATTTTCTAATCTTCACTGTACCACGATCTCACAATAGTGATCTCGAAGAACGGTATTTTCGACTTTTCAGCCATTCGAGATGTTGCTCTTTCGTTCATCTAATAGGGACCCTAATATTTACCATAAAAAATGTTAAGAACCATACTCAAAAGACAAATTATAGTGTTTATGATGGAGTTTGAAAAATCAGTACATTTATTTAAATAATTTACAATAAAATCAATACCAGTGTCCTTAACAATGCCAGTGTAAAGTAAAGCAACATTCAGAGTAATTAAACAATATTCTCTATCATCAATAATAAAGTTATGTAAAATGTCCAAATGTAACCCAGTCTCTCAGAAAAAAACATGACTTCTGTACCACGGGGTTTAAAATTTAATTGAGGTATACTAAAATAGGTTCAGTTTTATAAAATTCAGCAGCTATAATATGTCTAAAATGTGAATTGTGTCCTATCCTTATGTACTTGCAGATACAAAAACATCTCTCTATTTTAGGAAAAATTTACCTTCAAAAATCATAAAGAATTAAAATCAATGCTTCCTTTATCCATCATATCTATTAATAATGTATTGTTTTCAACAAAATGATAATTAATAACATTTAATGTAATTTCTTCATAGCAAGAATGATCGTTCAGCATAGGATTAATGGCATCAACATAATCTTTGATGTTCATAATAACTACCTCACTATGTTTGTCTGCCTTCATGATTCTCAAATCTTGTTTTTCTGTAAGTTCTCCTAAAGCAATTCTTTCATCAGAGGTCAAATTATGAAAGCTGGTTTTATTACCATTTAGGCTTTTTCTTAAGTTTTCTTCACATGCACCCTGAAACACATGTAATGTATTCTGTAAAACAGGATTAAATGTACTTCTCTTTTTAAACAATACTAGTCTTATTGTGAATTTCTGGAAAATCGTTTACAATATAACTTCAATTTAATTTTCATACATAGAGTTTTAAATCAACCAGAACCTTCACAATATTGGCTCTGTTGGATGGAATAAATGTCAAGTGTTTTTTAAAAAGACTTAAATAATAAAAATTAACAGAAAAATTACTAAGATTAAACACTTGAAAATTATCAGTTATCTTTTTTTTGCCTCTCCCATCCTTTTCCTCATGTTTTGCTGCTAAAATTTTGGTACTATGTCTTTTTTGTTGTGTTTAATATTTTCTGGAAAAAAGGAGCAAGAGACAGGACTGGTGGAGAGCAAAAGCCTTCTGTATTTTCATTGTTTAAAACTTCAAAGTAAGATTTAAATAATTCCACTAGTTTTTTAACATTCACTTATGGTGCTAGAGACCATCAGGTAGCATTTTTGGATGTGCTCGTTTCTACTGATACTCACAAAAAATTTTTTCAGACCAACATTTTTAGAAAATCTACTTTTGTAAGTAACTATGTATGCATGAATAGCCAGCATCCTTTTTTATAAAAAAGAATGTGGTAAGGGGATGACTTGTGAGGCTAAGCAAATTGATTAGTGATAACTCAGTTTTTGAGAATGAGATATGTTGGCTTAAAAGTTTATTCTTGGAAAGATGTTATTCTAGTGATTTTTGATCTCTATTCTATAAGAAGTAATCTTGAAGAGACATTCTTCTTGTTTTGGGACATTTTGTTGTCAACATTGTAAATACTGTAGGATCATACTCATAGGCTAGGCTAATGGTTATAGGGCCCCTACAAGCTTAGCCAAGTTCTACCCTTATTTCCACAATCAGAACCTATTGCCCCTGTCCAAGAAGGAATACAAGTGGAACCTCCAGGATGAATTTGCAGTTACCCATCCAGTCATTCAGATTGCGTTTGAAGAGGCCAATGAAGTGGCCTGCCTGACATGAAGTTGGAGTCTGTTCCAAAGGTGTGGTAACCTCTGGGAGACAAATCTGTCCCTCCAGCAGGTTCTATTAATGTCACATACCAAGTTAAGGTCTTTAGAACAAGTAACCAGTGTACTATTTGACTTGTGAATATGCATCATTTCCAATGAAGCAGGGTCAGAGATTGCCTTATATACAAGGCAGAGATCCCCTCTGACTAGTCTGTATGAAACAGAATAAAGTGACAGTGATTTCAGCTGATCCACATAGGACAGATGCTAAAGACCTTGAATTTTGCTTGTGAGGAACCTTTTTGGTCTCTCCAATTGCTGCAGGTGCTTGGAAAGGTACATACCAAAAGGGGCACTGTACTCAATTATTGGCCTGATGATGGAAGAGTGCAGGGAGGTTATAACATCTTTTTTTTTTCTAGAGGCAATGGCCTTACATATGGAATGAGTAATGCAGAATGCATCTTACCACTGTGGAGACATGGTGATCAAAGCTAAGGTTGCTGTCAACCTGTGTGCCCAGGTCTCGCACCACTGAGTGCATGTAGTTAACAGGAACATCACTCTTACCAAAAGGGATGCTAATACATTGTTTTGCATTGAGTTTCAGGCCATGAATTTAGCACCAGTCATTTGTTTGTGTAAGACCCTCTTGTAGGATGTTAACATCATTTGGAGATTCTATGACCGTTCCCAGTTTGCACTCATCATCAAACTTTATCAGCCACAGACCTTTAGTTTTTGCTTGTACTTCAGAGAAATAGATTCCAAACAGTAGAGGTCCCAGGACTGATCCCTGTGGAACATCACTGGTTACAGGTCTGCTGTTGGAAGTGGATTCCCCTATTTTGACTTTATGTGTTCTATCAGTGATCCAGTTAGTGACCCATCTAATGATATGAGAGTCGATAATGGCTGGATCATTTGCCAATAATGAATGAGTGGGGAAGAGTGTCAAAAGCCTTGGATAAGTCCAGGTGGGCTGTATGAACAGACTTCCCCTTCACCCAGGGCCTTGGTGACTGCTTTGAAGAAGTTCACCAGGTTTAACAGGCATGATCTCCCTTTGACAAATCCAAACTAAGCAGAGCCAAGTGTTGGCAAATGACCTATATCGTTGTTGGTAAGGTCCATGATGATTCTCTCCATGGCCTTGCATATATAGCTAGTTAGGCTAAAAGGTCTATAGTTCCTGGGGTCAGAGGAAGCACCGCCTTTGTACAAGGGAAGAATGGTGACCGTATTCCATTCAGCTGGGACAAAGTTGGTGTTTATACTATGATTGAAAAGAGTACCCAATGGTGTTCCTAATTCTTATTGTAGATATGCTTATGAAGGTTATTGTGTTACTTTACAATATAATAATATTCAAATTTGGGCTAAAAGTAGATATAACCGTTACACTCAGTGAGTGGTGTATTAGCATTTTTTTTAATCCTGCCCCAGCTTTTATGTGGGCAAAACTGTTAGAAAATGTAATAAACATATTTATGAACATGTTACAGCTATTAGCTATAAGGACTCAATAATAAGCTTGAAGTCAAAGCAACATTATAGCAGATACATTTATCTTCTAATAAATTTCCAGGTTTAAATGACATTATAAACATTAAATATTTTATAAAAGGTAGCATATAACAGTATTTTATTGTTATCACATTTTAGATCTAAGGGTAAATATTTATTGTTTGCTATTTATTGTATTTTATGTCTCACTGTTTGTATGACTAATATATATTCATGAGTATTTAAGTGTTTTGTGAAAAGCATGGGTCTTTTTGATGAAGTTCTTGTAGTTCACATTAAAGGATGAAAGCACTCAAAAGTTATATCTGACATTGTGCAGTCATTCCTTACCTTTTTTGCCGATTTAATATTTCATTGTGTGTTTTTTGTTTTACTTTATATATACAACTATTTAGTTTTACTATTAAAGACTTGGAGAAAAACAACAGTCAGGAATCCCAAATGACTTTGAGACCTTTTGGGACTTACCCATGCTTTGACTGCAAAATGTGTAGATTTATAAACTTAGGTCTCATTGCAGAAGTCAAACATTCCGGCAAAAACAATTTTAATGACAGCAGACATACTTGTAATTTTAAAGGGGTAGTTTATTATGCAAGTGTTTCTATGTGGGAAAAATGCTAGAAAGCACTCACAGAATTAATGAATACAGATTTGTATTAGATCAAACTGTTACAAGCTTAGTACTTGGAGATTTAAATAGTGATTTAGAGATAAAATGCAAAATGGCTTTTGGCATTGGCAGCGGACAAAATACCTCATTTAAATTAACATATTAATATAAAATGCCTTCTGAAAAATAAAAGAGTATATATTTTTATTTATATTTGTGGTTTATAGTGCAGTCTCTTACCCACCTCTAATGGAAATGCTACACATTCATAAATAAACTGGAGGAGGGTCACTCTTTCCGGGGATCTTAACATAGCCTCTGACATGAACAGGTCATACTAGAGAGATAGATACATCTCCAAGAGACTGCCATTTCTCTGGACAAGCTTCCATTTCACATGAAAAAAAGTCGCTCCCTGACCCTGTTCAACACAACTTATATCAATGGATGGGTGACCGGAAATTCACTCCTGCGGTGGTGTCCATGCCCCTGCTGGACAGACAAAATCAAGATTAACTACCATCGACCCTTACCTCTGCAAACTTCCCTCACCTATCCACTGACAATTGGGGCAACTCAGGATAAATATGGCTAGGCTTGTAAGGGCTCTACGGTCATTAGTCTAGCAACCACTTATGAACCTATAAACCTTGTTTAGTAAATGTACAAATATTTTATTTTATTTTAATTGATTAACATGTATTTTATGATGTGGATGAAACACATAATGTATTTTTTTAATGTAGGGCAGTATGGGCTGATTTGTCAGGTTTCTTTAACAAATATTTTTTGTTGGAGTATTATTTTCTGTTTGGATGTTCTGAAGAAGTTCTATGTTTCATTAAAGAATGAAATCTCTAAACCTGATTGAAAGTTGCTCGCCATCCATTTTTATTAGTGCTTTATTTTTTTTATGTTTGTTTTCAGGTTTCCAAGCTAGTGCTGTTCAATATGGCCAGGAAGTAGATGGAGTAGGTTATAGGTCAGCCTGGTGGGCAGTTGCAGGACAACCTGCATGCCTTCACTTCCTCCTGATTTACTGCACCAGTTGACATTATTTGGTGGGGTGTAATGGTATATCATGTTCCTCAGTTCTTAGTGTTCTAATGCCTATAGGTACCAGTATTGATGAGCATGTTGGGGTGTGTTTAACAAAGTTTGCTCATAATGACAAGTGTAAGTGTGCTGTTGTCACAGACATTTGACAAATGAATTTTGCTGACAGAAGCAAGTAAGGTGGTGTAAGGGATGTGATCAGACAGAGAATTTATATATTTATGAGTGAGCTATAATATTTGCCAGTTTTGTGAAGTAATGCTGCTTTCCCACTTACCCATCCCTATTATTAGAGATGGTTGTGGGGTGATTTGTATCCCTTCGCTCTCCCATGATTTCCTGGGATAGTTAGTGGATGTTTTGTGGTGAATGTGCAGTACATCTCACTGCTCAATACACTGTTTACTGTTTATGTGTTTAATAAAGTTTGCTCACAAGGGCAATAAGTATAAGTGTGCTCCTTGTACAGGTAATTAACAAAAAAGTTTTTGTGTAGGGAAAAGTAAGCACATTTACTTAAAAATTTTGAAAATTTATATCCATCATTAAGTGTGAATAGTTTGCCCACCACTGAAGTGGCACTTAATTTTCCATTTCTAAAGTAAGGATTTCACTTAAGGATTCTCAAAATTTCTTAACAAATATTTCATATCAAAATCAGTATACTTAGTTGAGGCAATAAACTTGTAAATATACAAAACTATGGATGGGATCATATAGGGTAATGTGCTGTACAATATCTCTATCCATGTGTGATTCCTAGTTCATGTTAAAATGTGCACATATAAGTTGTGGGACTTGTTTACTAAATATGTTAGCATGCATTTCTTTTAATTACACACAAATTTATCTGTGTATATTATACACTAGAGCCAGAAAGATATTATGCTAAGGGGAAACCACCACAGTCCATTAAACTAAACATTGCATAATTGCATTTTGTATCTGTCTCTCTCTCTATATATACATACATACATGCATACACACAAAAACAACATACATATATAAACACACATGCAAATATACAGAGATAAACAAGGACAGAGAAAAAGAGAAAAACTGACTAATATATACACACATATGAAATATGTGTAATAGCTGTCATACTATTATACGTGTGTGTGTGTGTGTGTGTGTGTGTGTGTGTGTGTGTGTGTGTGTGTGTGTGTGTGTGTGCGTGTATGCGTGCATGTGTGCATGCGTGTGTGTGTGCACATGTATGTGCGCAAAGTAGAGATATGTTCTTTTAAAATATTAGTACCTCAATAAAAAGCAGAAAAGAAATCATATTTAAGACTGACAGCATTTGAAAAAAGTGTGACTGAGTTTTGTAATATGCATCCCCTTCTTGACCTATTACATGCCCATATATGGGTGTTTTACAGTACTATTTACATTTAGCAGCTACACGCTCTTATCTTTATGAACTCAGTAGCACAATTCAAAGCATGTAATAAAATAAAATGTTATTTCTTCCATCTAATTAAATGCTCAGTTTGTGGTCTGCATTTATTGCTTACTACAGATGAAAATCTTTTCCTATTATCTTTATTGATTAAGCTTCAAAGTATACTTGATTTGAATTGGAAATTGTCTCCATTGCTTTTTGTGTTTTTTTTTCAGTACAACACAGCCTCTCATCTGTTTGTGGGAAAGGTATCACAGACTGTGATACTATATGTCAGAGAATTTGCTTGGGTCTCAGAGGATGAGCTAAGGCAGGAAATGCTAAACCTCATATCAGATTTATTTTTGTGCAAAGTAGATGTCATTCAAACATCTAGTTGATCCAAACTTAGAGAAACTGTAACTTCATCTCCTGATAAACTTTATTTCACTGTCCTTTACTGCCTTGGAAGCTTACCAAGTAGTGAGCTTGACTATTGAGACATGTGATTTTCCTTTGCTGTGGACTCGGAGAGTTGAGGCTAGGACACAAATATCAGTTGCCTAAGCACTAAACACAAGACTTTTGGACTGCTTCATGCTGCTAGAAATGCATTAGCTGGGGGAAAAATATAAACACTAATGAATTTTTTAAACATGGGAAGCTAGGGTACTGTCTTATATGCATCATTTCATGGGTAATCTACTGGGAAAGATCTACCCTAAATGGAAGAAGACATTGTGGAAATTAACAAGAAATATATTACACTCTCTTTGTAGTGCAAACTTAATTTTTTTTTCTTTGTTTGCATGAATCATAGAGTAGGTGCATTATGAGAAGAAAAAGACAAACGCAATAATAAATATGAACTGATTTTAAACATTATTATCAAGAATGCAGTCTCTATTATCATGCAAAGCATTACAAGAACATCTGTTCCAGCCTTCTTTTTTCTCATTTCACTGAACCCTAGCTTAATTCTTAGACAAGTGCTGAGCACCTGGATTTGTCTAATTTTCAGGGAGGGTATTGTGCAAAGTGATTCACAACTAATCCACAATTATCAAATGAATATTGCTCACTACTGGGCTAAGGACTGCATAAGAAAATAAAGGTGGGATGATAACAGAACTACGCAGCAGAGTCAATGCATGCTCACAAGTATGATAAAGTACCCCATAGCTGCACCTGTGTTAGTCTGACAGAATAGAGGTATCATTATGTCAACCATCTACACTAATTTGAGTGAACCCAGCAAAGTGCCAAACCTATTCACCATGTGCAGAGGAAGCAAATGGGGTAAACATAAAAGTAGAAAAGGAGAGAAGAGCACATAGAGGAAACATGCAAGGGTGACAATAAGGTATGTAAAACTGAGAGGAGTGCAAGGATTTTTTTTTTTATTGCAGGAAAATAGCCTGCTTGTATGATGTACAAAGGGAATGTATGTGGTAAAGACAGTGAGGGGTGGCAGTGGATAGAATAGCTCAGGAAGAAGGGCAGGAAGCAGAGGCAGAGAGACAAACATAGAAAACAGACAGAGCAAAGTCCACACAAAAATGGAGAAGATGGCCAGTGTGCACAGGCATATAGAAGGTGGACAAGTATTGATGGAGAAGGTTGTACAGTCTAAGCAATGGGTATGACACATAAGGAAAAGAAAACACCAAAATGGGGATAGGGTGTAGACATGACATGGTTGGATGCCAGACCGTCACAGAGGATAGTAAATTCTGACATCGCTCACTTTTTTTTAATTTCCTCAAATTTTTGGGTTTCTAAATCCATGACAGGAATAGACCCCATTCCTAAGTCAAAATACGATTAAAGTTCATGAAATTAGTATTGTTTCAATCTTTGATGTTAGCCAAAAGTACTCTTCACAGCACCTGCATTGTGCCCAGTAATGACTCCTTCTGCAATTCGTATGGGGTTACATGTATTGGCAACATATCTAAATATGATTGTACATTCTTTTTTATAAGACCTGTTGCTCCTACTACTATTGGAACTGTCTGAGTATCTTTTGTCCACGTTGCTCTCATTTTTGCCTGCAGATCCGGATATTTTATGATTTTGTGTCTCTCTGTATGCAAGACACTGTAGTCACTGGGTGTGGCAATTTCACTGATCAATGCTACTCTTGTCTTCTTTTCTTGGACTACTATATCCAGTTTTCTAACATCCATCTCTTGAACTGTTGGTAATGGGTGATCCCATGTGATGCAAATTTCATCATTTTCTATGATGATTTGTGGATCATGTTTCCATTGTTTTTCAACCACCTCAATGCCATAATGTTTGCACAATCCCCAGTGCAACAGTCTTGCCACATTATTATGCCTTTCAGTATACAGTCCTTCTGCCATTAGTATGTCACAACCAGCAACGAGGTGTGCAGCTCTTTCCAGTTCTGTTTTACAAAACCTACATTTGTCTGTTTCTCCAACATGTTCAATGGACTTTGCAAACCAGCATATGCATAGCCTACTATCTTAGGCTGCCAATATTAACCCTTAATCTCTTGGTTTGAATTTGCCTCTCCTTAACCATTCCTGTGTTGGTTCCTGATCAACATGAGGTTCTTCCAGAAGTTTTCTATACTTGCAACAGTATTTATGCATTTTCTACATTTCTTGCCTTCTCATCTGGTCCTTCACTTTATAGCCCTTCTTTTGTTTTTTAGCACATTCAGTTGTGCCTGATTTTTATCTACTTCTGGTTTGATTTCCATTTCTGCTTGACGCTAGTATGCTTCTGGTAGATTAAGCAGGGAAGTCATCTTAGATTTACTCTCCTCATGTTTCAAAACTTTCACTACATTTGGCTCTTGTGAGGTCAGCAGATATATGTGGAGCCCCACGATTGCACATCTATACATGTAATCAATTTCATGGAAGCCCATCCCTCCTTCAGAACAGGGAATATATAATCATCATATGCACTGATTTTTATAAATCATTTGGTGAGCATGAAGAATCCTTCTTGTTTTCCTATCTAATCTATCCAACATGTTTTGGGGCAGTCAATCACTCCAAAACTGTAAGTTAGCACAGGAAGAGCAAATCAGTTTATAGCTTGGATTTTGTTCCTAAGATGTCAATGCCATTTTCAGGATTAATTTAAGTTTTCTTACATATTCTTACTATGTTTTATTCATATTTTTTTCATGTTTTATTGTTGATTCTTCATCATTTCCCAAATATTTATACACTCCCTCTTGCTCAAGTTATTTTATATCACATTCTTGTCCTAAACTGATGTTTTCCTGGTGCTGCAGTTTTCCTGTTTTAAAGGTTGCTTTTTGACATTTATCAAGACCAAATGACATTCTTATATCATCTGAAAAAGTTTTGACAGTATACAGTTGTACTTTCAGTTCCTCATCTAATGAGCTATACAGTTTTAAATCATCGACAAAGAGAAGATTACACTTTGTTGTTTTCTAGGAGCAAAATTATTGCCATGGCCTAAGTTGATAATTAGACAGCTTAATGGGTTAAGGGCAAGGCAAAATAGCAGTGGTGACAGAGAGTCATCCTGGAATACCCCCCCCCCCTTTGAATATTTATCCCTGGGATAATCATTTGTCCTTTATCATGGCTTAATTGCAAAGTGATGAAAACAGCACAAGGAGGAAAAAGGTGTCTTGCAAAAATGTACCAAACTTCCAACTAAGCAGACCAAGGCACCTGGAAGGCTAGTATACAAAAATCACTCCACGCCGTGCAAGTAGCCCAGTTTATTCAAATGCATAAATGCAGAAAAAATGGTCTGCCACTGTTTCATGGTCACTGTAATGTGACACATGATCAGTGTAGGGTGTATCTTATACAGTTTTAAGCACACTTATATCCATGAATGTGGGATACTATCAAATGTTTTTTTGTAGTCAATCCATGCCATACTTAAATTCTTCCCTATTTTTATAGTTCTCCACTATGACTTTATTTAACAACAAATGATCTTTTGTTCCATGACTTTCTTTTATTGCCCTGTTGTTCTACTACCATAATTGAGTTTTCTTATAAATGACTATAAACTCTGTCAGCATTAATTCCAGTGCATAGTTTATACATCATTAGAAGGCAAGTTACTGGTGTATAGTTTTTAGCTTGCAGGTTCACTCCTAAGTAGGAGCATTGTTTTCCCTGTTGTTAGCCAGGTTGGTGTCTGTTTAGGGTGCACATATAAATAGTTCTTACTCATAGCTAAATCTTTGTGAAAAGATGTTAATACTTTTAACTGGCCCTGAGGTTTTCCAATTGGAGGCTTTTCTTAACTTTGTTTCAATGTCTTTGGATGTTACTTCAACCCTTTTCATATCCTGTACCTTTAAACTTCTTATTCTTTCTTTTACTTCTTCTATCCATTTAACATCTTTACTATGTTCCACAGGATCTTCATAAATATTTCTCCAAAATGTATCTATTTCTTCATTTTTTGGTGGTCTTTCAATTCCTTTTACCTTATTTTCCAATTCTCTGTAAAACTTTTTGGGCCGTTAATAAATTGCTTGTTTTGTACTTTTCCTTTATATTTATCTGTGTATCTTCTACGTTTTTTCACCTGTGCTGAGATTTTTAGCTTGTTATTTGCGATAGTGTGTGATAGATCCTGGTCTGTTCTAGTACTGCGCATTACTTTTATTACATCTCTCTATCTTAGTATTTTTGTTGATCTGTTCCCTCTTCTATATTCTTCTAATGATGACACTTTATGTCTTGATTGCTTTATAGGTTTCTCTATTCGATACTTCAATGATGGTATTCCATTTTTCCCCCTTCCTTTCTCTCACTACCCTGAGTTCTTGTGGTAGAACTTTATCAGTTATTAATTTAGCTATACAGCTGTATATCCTGTTTACTTCTGTTATATCGCATGGATCTCTATGGACAGTCCTAATTGCTGTGTTCATTTGTTTTATCTAACTTCTGACTTTTTGGGTTTTATTGACTTTCTGCAGTTTATTTCTTTCATTGATCTTAATACATCTATCTGTCTCTATTAAATCAAGCAACTCTTCTCTTAGGTCATTTTCTTCTAAACTGAGGGCACATTTTTATTTTCCATTTCCTGCGGGCATTTTGTAGAAAGTACTGTAGCATCTTCCTGTGGCACATTCTCTTCAGTTTCATCCTGCGCCATCCATTGCTCTGTTATATGGGAACTCACTGGTCTATCACGCTTCAACATTGACTGCATCAGAGTTTTCACAGTTTCCTGTTCCTTCCCCTTGTTGTCTAGCTTCAAGTGAACATTTATACTGGCTTCCTGTGAAAGGCTCCAAAATATCTTCATATGGTACCTGACCAGTTGCTTCCCTTTCCATTGGTTTCCCCTTAATTTGGATATCCATTGCTCTAGCCGATTGTGGTGCTTTTTCAATTAGATTTTCTGCACTGAATCCTTTATCTCGTAGCTACTCCATAACCCCAGTTTCTATTTCTTTAACTTAATGATTATTAATCACCTTTTCTACTTTTCCTCTTTGTCTTCTTATTTTTTTGTATTGCAGAGTTTTCCATATCCAGATTTCTTTGCCTGTTTTCTCTTCAAATATCTTTGGTGCTGCACTTTTTGTATTGGTTAGTTTTGCTTTCTCCTTTGCAGAAATATTGCACTATATTAGATCTCTTTTTCTTTCCTATGTCCATATTTCTTCTTCACGTCTCTTGATCTTCCTTCTTCTCCTTACATTGTGGACTTGCTCCATCTTGCTGTGATGTAACCTGTGTTAGACCATCTACACCAAATTCTTCACTTCGCAACCACTCCATAACTTCAACTTTTATTTTTTAACTTCTGTTTTACTAATCTTCTTTTCTACATTCCCTCTTTATGATATTATTTTCTTTATTGTGAATTTTTTACATATCTGGATGCCTTCGCCTGTATTACTCTTTGAATATCTTTGGGGCTGCCTTCTTTATATTAATTCATTTGGCTTTCTCATTTGCATAAACATTGCACCATGTCAAATCTCTCTTTCTTTCCCATGTCCATATTTCTTTTTTATACTTTTCAAAAATCTCTGTTTATATTTTTTAACTTTCTCAAATGCTTCTTTTTCCAAACAGATCAGTGTTTCTTGATCTATATACTGTTTTTCCAAATCTGTTGTATTAATGAATACAAATTTTTATTTGAAGTTTCTGACAGTTTTTCTTGTGGAAGTATTTTTTTCTTTTCCCTAATTTCTTTCTTAATCATTTTGTAAATCTTGTGTCTGGAAATTATGGGCTTTTTGCATAACAATAACAATACATAATTTCTTTCTTATCCTCAATAGTCTACTTTATCATCATTATGGCTCTTCTTTGGCCTATCAGTTTTTGTGATTTTTGTGGACTACTACTTCCTTGTACAAAAAGGGGCTATCCACCCCTGGGCCTGGCCTGGCCCCATTGTAGGAATGTTTCCCTATTTTGAGGATTCTACACTGTCATTTTTTCCATTCCTGTCACCAGTGTGCCTACCAGGACTGGGTCACTTTTTTATCCTGGGTTTTGTGCACCCAGCTATCTTTTTTAATTTTAACCTACTTCTGTACATGATCTATTCTATATAAATATAGTTTATATATCAGTGTCTCTTAGTGAGATTTTGTGAAAAACAGGGTCCACCTGCTGAAGGTACTCACCAAGACCTGAGGATGAATTCATTTTCAGCAATACTACTCTCATTTGCTTGCTGACTTATCATGTCTCCTTTTGGACCCCACATCACTCACCTGAATGACTGATGCTATGAGCCTGTGACTCCCCTGATCACCCAGTGGATGGGGTCTGTCAGTTGTGCAAATTCTTTAGCCCATCTAGAATGTGTTCAATATTTCCAAGGTGAATATCCAGTTGCTGCTGCAGTTTAGCACCCCATAACCTCTACAACTGATACTGGGAGACCAGGGAAGACTCTTGTGGTCTACTTTCAGCAGAGGAGTCTTCACCTCCCAATAAAAAACAGATACAAAGAAAATCATGATCCCCATCTGCTGAGAAATAGACCTGGTGGCCACTGTTAACACAGTGTCAGATGCACTAAAAGGTGTATTGCAGTATATGATCTTAGCTCCTTATAGGCTTAAAGGTTCATAGGTAGGCATGGCCAGCCTTAGGTATAGGCCAACTAGGTGGCCGTCTAGGGCACCGGTGTAGCAGGGGCACTTTTCTAGTATTTATTTGGTGTAGGTAGACCAGGATGAGGGCACCAGGTAATGTGTTGGGGGGTGCTGTGGAGCTGTTTTGCCTAGGGCACCAGTTGACCTAGGGCCACTCCTGTAGGTAGGTACTAGGCTATCAGCCCTGGGGCCTTTATAGGCCTAGCCAAAAAGGTTCCCTGGCTTTTGCTACCCAAGAAAATCATTTTCCTGTGCTACATTATCTACAACTTGGCCTGCAGAAAGATGGCACAATGGCAAAAGTGATTGCACACATGGTACAAATACAAATGAAGATGTGTAGTGGACTAGCACAACTGGGAGGGATATTCCAACCTTTTGTAACATCCAGCTACTTTCAGATACTACTTCCTTGCTGCCATAAACTGAAACTAAATGTAATTGCCATATTAATACAAAATACATGAATAAAAAAGTATGTCCATAAATATGTTTCCTAGAAACATAGATATGCACATATAAGCATATGTATATATATATATATATATATATATATATATATATATATATATATATATATATATATATATATATATATATATATATGAATAAATGCTGCAATTGTATATTAATGTTATGGTTCTTTAAATGCTCTGCATACGTAATTGATTAATTGATGGCTGTGTGTTATATAAAGTGAGGATGTTAGTTGCTGCTTTTATACACTGATGAAGGTTTTTTTATCTGAAAGCTTTGTTTGAATAAACATTTTTTTTTTGTTACTTTTCGTTGCTGAGTTTTTATCATATTTTCAGCTGATGACCATTACATTTATGAACTGAACTTTTTCTTCATTGCTTTGCTTTATCTTTTTTGGCCTACCAATTTTTGTGATTTTTTTTTGGACTACTACTTCCTTCTACAACATCGGGGCCATCTTCCCCCTGGAGCTAGTAGAAATGTTTCCCTTCATGAAGATTCTACACTGTCATTTTTTCTAGTCCTGCCACCAGTGCATCTACGAGAATTGGGCACTTTTTTACCATTGGTCTTGTGCACCCAGCTGTCTTTTTTATTGCCTAACCTACTTTTATCCATGATATATGCTATATAAAATACTATGTTTATATCAGTGTCATCATGGTGAGATTTTGTGAAAAACAGGGTCCACCCCATGAAGGTACTCACCAAAACATGAGAATGAGCTAAATTCCAGCAATACTACTCTCTTTTGCTTGTTGACTTAGCATCTCTCCATTCAGACCCCATCATCATCCTGTATGAACAGCAAGATAAAAAAGTCAGTGTACCTTTCTTCAGTGTTATAAGTAAAAGAAATTACATAATTCTAGATATTGCCAAGAAAAGTTCTAAGTGTATGTCCAGTGTCCTGAATAATAAAAAAATAAATCATTAATATAAATTGTGTAAAAAATCATGTTTTGTAAAAATAAGTCTTTTGTATCCTAACTACTAGACTCTGTTAACCATTAGTTTGCACCTTCTCAAAATAGCCTTGTTTTAAGTCTACAGTATATGCATTCCAATGGGAATACTCCTGATTTTTCACGTAATTACCTGTGAATTAGCGGGCTTTGATTTCCCATTATTTCCAATATAACAGGGTTGTAAGTTACCCAAACTCCTGATTTGCTGACCACCTCTGTCTTGAAATACATACATGCATGCCTAGTGGTTCATTGCTATTAACCAGTTAAACAAAGTAATGCGGTAAACATCATTTTATGAATATGTAAACACTGATGATTTATAAGAAGAAAATGGCAATCGCCAAGCTGCATAAATTAAAACAGCCACTCACTGCATCAGTGCAAAGGCTGCAGCTTGTTTTACTCTACACCACCTCGGGGTTGGGGGGTATGAAAGGCTATTTAAAAACCGGTTAACCTTGTTGGAGAAAACTAGTGTTTGTGATACACTGTGCTCACCTTCATTTCAAAAATAAAATGACTGAAATGTAGACCTAAGCACATTCTATGGGCAGAGTATGAAGTTATACTGTCTACGATTCCAACTTCATTGCTATTTAACTGACATCCTTGAAAGATAGTGTCATAGTCTCATTTTGTCTAGTCTATTGTGCAGATGAAAACGTTATGGCACTAATGAAGAAATATGGTTGCAAAGCAGCCAATATAAAAAATAGACTGAATATACAATTCATGACCCTACACTGAAGAAACGGACATGGATTCTAGCAGAGCTACCCAAATTATACTCTCATACTGCCAAAACACTGCTTGCTAATTTGTTAATTAAGTGACACTCTAAAGTATGACAGATTGCTTCCACAGGCACATATTAGATGTTGGGATTTTAATTTCCCTGGCCTATTTTGCTAGCAATGACAGTGTTTGTCATAATGGCAGAAAGTCCAACTTTTTTAAACTAATGCAGAATTTATAGTTCTAACTACATTTAAAACTGGTACAGTAACCTGCATTTAATGTATTATAAGAGCAATAGCAGACCCACAGAGCACTCATGTGTCCCTACATTGTGTAAATATGCACTATCAAACTAAACCAGTGGAGTTGCCCTAGGAAGCAAGCTGCGTTCGTTCCACGCAGTATAGGCACACAACTTCTTTTGTAGTGCACCACAGAATTATAAACAAGAGATTTATCAGCTGTGTTACCCTGTGGAATTCTTTAATATTAAAAGGCGTGTAGCTGTAGAATGCAGCAGAAAATGATATGATATTGAAATTGAATTATTAAGAGAAAATGGATGACATAAAAAAAACTGAACACAAACTGCTTACTCCTAAAAAGTGTTAATAGAACCTCTTCTGATTCATGGCTGAATAGCTATGAAAAAAAAATGTACAAACCTCAACTATGCTAAGCCTTGGCTTGTTTCTGTAGCTAAAAAAGAGAAGCATTTCACACTGCCTCCACAGTGATTTGCTGGCTTTGCAGACTATTGCAACTTGCTTCCGGGGATGAGAATTAATAGCCAGGAGTAGAATGAACTGGTGCAGAACCCGGAGAGTGTGACAGCTTCTATGAAACACATAATACATTTTTTATGGATTTTCTCATGCCTGTGCTAACTGAAATGGCAAATGTATAGCCTGGATGATATCTATTAAATATTCATAGACTGGAGGTGCATTATGTTTTGTGTACACAGGACTGTATTACATGTTGTCATTGGGTAAGTATAACAGAGTATGAATACCTGACTGACAGAAAAATGCCTGCAGTCATTTAACTTGAGACTGATTCATGACTTGTCATAATGCTGTACAAATACTGCCTTCATCCTGTCTAGCACTAGTCTACTGAAGCCTTATTAATATACCTGCAAATGTAAACACACGCACACACACACACACACACACACACACACACACACACACACACACACACACACACACACACACACACACACACACACACACCTTTATTCTCCCAGGGCTTTGACCATGTCTACAACAAAGATTGCTTCAGACTGTAATATTTATGAGATGTTTAATCTGAATTCGATCACTCAAGATGAAATGCTTGTGAACCAATAGCATGAAAAGCTAAGGAAACAATGTGTACCCTCACCTTGACTTCTTGACTTACTGGTTATAAGAGCACTGGCAATGAAAAAGTGGTATTGAGACACGTTTGTACAGGTAGACAAAAGTTTGAATCTTGTTATCATATACTGCGAGTGGCTATGAGAAAGTTATTTAAATGATTCTAGAAATATTCTGATGCTCAGATATGTAATTTGCTTCAAATATAGCACATATTCTTTTGTGTAATATGTACTGTAATAATTTGTAGTGCATGGAGCACAGACATTACACTCCAATATTCAGAAAAAAAAACAAATCAGTTAAATCTGCCACTACTGACTAGCAAAAGGCAGTGGCAGAATAAAAGCAGATTTGTTTCTGCCTGCATCTCTGTAGATAAGGTTCCCCTTCCTCTTTTAAACTTAGAAAGTAGCTATAATAAAATGGTGTGTTCACCTGCATTTTCTGAAGGATATGGAATTTGAAACTCAAATGTATGTTATGATTTAATAACTTCAGTCCTCAATGATTTGTCCTAAATGCAAAAACCAAACATATAAAGCAAAAAAAAAAAAAAAAAAAAAAATTCTTCAAAAATCTGTATATTTCAGAGGCGTGAAATGTGAGTGTAAACATTAGGAACTGTGTTACACTACCTTTGTGACAGTGCTCACTAAATGCTTTACTGCTTTGAAAGCTAGAAAAGCAGTTAGCATTTTTTTCCCTGTAACTATAACTACCCGGAGCAGATAAAGCACGCATGCACTACAAATCTCTAATCATAACCTTTAATTACGCATTCTTGGCATGGATGCCAGGATTCATTTCTCAAGCTTCGCTTTCAAGGTGAATTTGTTGTCATCTTCATGAATTCATAATAAACAAGTTATGATTGGTAACCTGATCATAATACTCTATATCATATTAAATTAAACAAATACCGGAAAAGCAGTGATGTTAACTTTCATGGCACAGTATGGGCATTAAGTTTTATACGACTGCCGTTTTACATTGCTGACTTGACAACCTCTTCACATTGTTCACAAGTAGTTATACAACTGTAATGTCTTTAACCACATATACAGATAATTTTACACAGTACTGCAGTTTCATTATTCACACATTTTATTTTTCTCACAATTTAATGTTCTGGTACTGTATTTTATTTTATCTTGGCTACTGTGAACATCCCAATCTTTTTTTATCCAGTATATTTTACTTTTGCCCACTCAAAATATACTACAATATCTGCAAATTTTCTCTGCCTTTTCCAGAATCCCTGAAATTCATATTTAACCAAACTCTTTTGGTACAGCACTTACACAAATATGTATACACACACACACACACACACACACACACACACACACACACACACACACACACACACACACAAACAATTTATAACAATAGTTTCACTGAAATGGCATATTTAGATATCCCTTGAATAATAAAATAAAAAAGGTTTTGACTTAAGCAAACTGCCCTGAAGAGGACTACAGCTGGGTTTATAAAGGTTGTGCTGCTATAGTTCCCTCACCCCATGCCACGTAACAGAACTATAGTATACCCATTTCCCTGGCATGCTTGATACTTGTAGAAGTGAGCTTTTGCATTAGCACATTGCAGTTAGAATGAACAAAATACAAAAATGCAGCCTGGCTGGCTTTTTGTAAACAACTTTATTGAAATATCACTTGTGACATGAAGGAAACTTACATTTATATAAAACTAATCAAACCATATTAACAAGTTCACATTCAGGCAACACAATGGTGCAGAGGTTAATGTTGTCACCTCTTAGCAAGAGGTTCTCTGGTTTTATTCTCATCTTGGGTGCCTTCTGTGTGGCGTCAGCATGTTCTTCCTGCATTTGCATGGGTTTCCTCCTACATTCCAAAGACTTGTGACTGCTGGATTTCTTCCCAGGGGGTTGCTGAAAATAGGCTTTGTCGTAGTTGGACTTTCCCAATCAACAAATATTAAATGTACAAACATTATACATCACATATCCATATTCTAAGGAATATTACATCGATTATGCAATTGCTGCCTTTTCATAATACACATTCCTCCTCTAAAACATCCATCTGCATGCATTATTTCCACAATTTCCACTTTTCTCTATCTAACCTACTCCTGTTCCATTCCAAAGATCCCCTCTCCCATTCTTCTGCTGCTTATCACAATACTCATCAACCAAAGCACAGTTGAATTAGACTCTGACCTCTATCCTCCAGCAATTGCCTTTCTGGTAGCAACCAAAATCAAACCCATCAAGGCCCCACCATGTCTAGGCAATTGAGATCCTGCATGCCAGCTCAGAAAAAAATCCTCCCTATTCAAACCAATTTGCTTGCCCAGCATTCCTGACAAAGCACTCCATAGGGAACCCTTAAATTTTGCCAAACCATCACACTCCCAAAACACACATTCCCAGTCACCTCTTTCCTCTCCTTGATGCCTTCAAACCCACCATCCACTTGAGGGAAAAAAAATGAAGTCTGCTTGGGGTACAAAAGCATTCATGCAAACACCTCCAGGCAAAAATCCCAAATCCACTAGACTCTTTTACATACCTGGGACCCATATGCATGACCTCCCTCTTTTTCACCATGAACTGCATGTCCAGTCTCCCCCCAGTCCTCTCTGATCTCCCCTGACGGACACCCCACAGCCATCGAGTAATATCCCACCAATATACCTTCTCCAGCAACAGGCTATGCTCTAGGCCCAATCAAAATCTCAACCAGCACAGGTCCTCCACCTAAGATTCCCCCATCAATCTCTCCCCTTCCACACTCTAACATCAATCCATGATACAGAAGGCAATAACCAGCCTGCAGTCCAAATGTGTTCCCAGCCTCCACCCACTCCACCTACCCCTCCTCTCCAATTATTTGTTAACAAGACTTTGGCTCCTCTGCCAGCCTTCTCCAGCAAACTTGACCCCCATCCCCCTCCACACCTCAGCTGCAATCAATCCCATCAGTAGAAGCCCAAATCTCCACTCCAGCTGTGACCCAACTAACAGTATACTCTCTGCCACACCATGAAAATAATATTTTGCATGGCTGCTGCCACTCTTCCCAAAGATCTGTGTCCAAAATCAGATTCTCTCCCACTTTCAGGACTACCCTTTGCTTCAACACCACCCACCTCTACCCTGAATCACAGCTCTCTACCTGTGCAATGCGCCACATCCCAGCTGTGTAGCTCAAAAACATCTCTTCAAATCAGGCAATACCAAACTTGCCTGCTGTACTGGGAATCAACCAGCCCCACCTCACCTCTGACCTACCCCCAGACAGAATACCCCAACTCCCAGTTATACACTGTCCACACTTTCTCCTCTGGCCAACAAAAATACACCTTAATTGTGTACAAAACCAAAGGAACTACAAGCATCCTCACTGCCCATACCCTGACATCTACATCAATAGACAAGAGCCCCCTATCTCCCAGCTCCTGTATCACCCCCCGCCTACTCTCCTCCCACTAATCCCTAACTGCCACAACTGAACCCTTTCCAAATTATACTCCTAAATGCCTTATTTTATTATGTCCCTATAAATATGGGTAATGCTGGACCAAATCATGCTGTTACATAGTTTATAGCTATAGTCATTGTTTTATCATAATTAATTAAATGTATCCCAAAAAACAGGATTGCATTAGATTATTCTCTGGTCCCATCAGGTACAAAATAATATCATCGGCAAATAAAGCCATCTTTTTTGAACACCATACCAATTATATCCTGAAATTCCTGAGTCACTTTTCTTTGCCAAAGGTTCTAAATATAACAGAAATAACAAAGGGGAAAGAGGACACCCCTGCTTGGCTCCTCTGTTCAGACACAACTTATCAGAGAGTAACTCTCCCACTTTTGAATTTTGCCTCTGATCCTTCATATATCCTTCTAATTAATCTTATTATTGTATAATGAAATGCAAATGCTTCCATTACCCTAATCATAGAATCCCAACTTACTCTATTGAATGTTTTCTCAGTATTAAGACTTACCGATAACTGCAGTATTTTCCTTACATTCTGCTTACCAATGCATCATCACTATTGTATTAATGTTCCCAAATGTTTGCATCCCCTCCTCAAAGCCACATTGGTCCAAATATATCATGGCATCACATTTGCCACATCACATGATTTAGAATTGAAATGGGCCCATATGAAGCTGGATCAGATGGATCTTTACCCTCTCTAGATATTACAGCCACCTCAGCTTTTTTACAGGATGTTGGTGCCTCACATCCTTTTAAAATACTGTTAAACAAACTTTCCAGATATTTACCACTTTCTTCCATCCTAACTTTTAAACCTCTACCAGAATACTATCTATTCCTGGAGACTTTCCTGTAGATTGATTATACATTACTACTTGTATCTCTCTTCCTTCAACCTTAACAGGTAGTTGTTAAGCCTCATCGACCTCTATCCATGGCATATTAAAGTATTCCATAAATATTTCCATTTGTGCTGTTCCTTGATTTATCTGCTCCTCTACTTTATACAGATTTTCATAAAATTTCTGAAATATCTCTAATACCTCTACAGGATCTCTGGTTATTTTTCATGTTATGGGCTCCCTAAGTCTGGCAACAACCCTTTCTACTTTCTGTTGCCTAAGTCAGTGTCAGACCCTCTAAATAATTCTTATTACTTATTAACCAGATCTGTTTTTTTAACCATATTTTTAAACTCCACTTTAATTTTATCCTACTCAATAGCTATAACTTCTGGAGCACTTTCTATCTTCCCTAATGACTCCTGGATAATTTTCTCTACCCATTCCTTAAATTCATCTCTATTTAACAGGTAGGTTGGGAAGCACCATTGCATCATCTTTACTTCATTACCCTGCTGTTTTATCTTAATGATTATCATCACTTGATCTAAAATAGTTATTGGATGGGTATCAATGTTTTTAATTAAATAGACGGGTTCCTATGAAATATAATTTCTGTGAAGTCTAACCCAGTTATTGTACCTCCGGGAATAATATGTAAATTCTCTCTGCTACTGAATTCATGTCTCTCATAGTAAATAATTTCATAAATTTCTTCAGAATCTGCTCTCTTTTGTTATATTTTCCCTTCTAGGCCACCCAGATACATCCTCATTGTTGCAAATTTCTGTATATTTCTTATGGAAAGCTGATTATTTCTCCCAAATGTTTTCAAGCTCCAAAATTGCTGTTTTAGGTGGAATACAAATACATGCCAGTATAATCCTCACCCCTTGGCAGAGGCCCCTTAATACTATAAATCTACCATTATTATATTTCCCCTCCTCTATCACTACTGGAGCTCCTCTAACAATTGATATAAGTATCCCTCTTTGTCTTTGTCTCTAATATTCTGCAGAATATCCATCCTTGTCCTTTCTTAATTAAATTTGCATGCTTTCCAAATGTGTCTCCTGTAGCATTGCTATTTGCATTTCTTAATATAATTAAGTATTCCTTCCTTTTTGTCTATACCTGTGAGACCATTAACATTGCAAGATAGTATGGAAAGTGGCACCATTAGGGTAAGAAGTCATTATTCCCATCCATTATATATGGCAGCTTTTGTAAAATATCTAATTCCTGGAGCACATCAAAAGTTATGTAACGGCAATTCAAACTCTTTTCGCTTCCTTAAATTTACTAAAATATATGATGGTTTTCCAACCGTTTCATAGGAACCCAAATTTAACAATTGGTGGTCAATTGATTGATCTAAAGAAATTCCCTTTAATCATGGAGTTAACTGTACTCGATTTATATCCTTTTCTAGGAGTACCAGTACAGGATATTTTCAAAGAAATAGAACTCCCTATTTCCTATTTAATTATAGTAAGACAGCTAAAAGACTTGGTTATAAACTATTTTAACAACTTTGAAATGAAAGGGGAAGATTTAATCATTTCTCGTAATCTATGGGAAGCGCTGTTGCAGGATAGAAAATATATAACCGCAGCATATAAATTGATAAAAGAGAGGAAGTATAATAATTATATTCTTTTATCGAGTTACTGGAGAGAGAAATTGATATTCCCAGACGACAATAAGATATTGGAGGCATTTAAATTAACATTAAAGTCCGTATCCCTTCAGAAATTGGTATTTACGCAGTTGATGATATTTAACAATGCATACTATACTTGTCTCACTTTGCACAAATTTGATGCGAAGAATTCACCCATATGTCCACATTGCTTTGATCAGACAGCAGATTTGCTTCACATGTTCTGGAGTTGTAAGTGCATTTATAAATTGTGGAATTCATTAAAATTGCAGTTACAAAAAATGGGTTACCAAACTTCAACACTCTCTTGGGAGTTTATGATTCTTCATATTCCCCCGGAGAATCTAAATAAATCAAAAACGATTGTAATTATGAATATTTGCCTATTAATGAAATTATATATAGCCACAAATTGGTTGAACCCAGCCCAGACATCGTGGGAAAATTTCAGATTGTTGGCAATAAAACACATTTTAGCACATAAACTGTTAATTAGTCATCACAAGAAAAATATCAACAACATAAAAATCTGGGAGCAAATTTTTAATATTATTTTGGCTTAAGAGGTTACTATCCACTTTTTCTCGGGAACCAGAATATAGTCTAAATCAACCTTAGATTAGATAGAAAACGTACAGAAAAGACCGATTGTTGGCTTGGATTTGTTAATGTTGGATTTTTTTTTTTTTTTAATTATTTTCCTTTTGATTGTTAGTGCTGTACCTTTGATCAATACATGAGGTTGATATATGTGAAATTAACCAATGGAAGCATTTTGTATATATTGTATATAATGTGTGAATTTGTAATATGGTTGTGAAAAATAATAAAAAATGATTATTGAACAAAAATATATATATCTAATTCCAGATTTTGTGATACATGCAGCCATTAATGTTTGGCAGATGAATCATTTTTATAGTTTTTGTTTCTTAACACCAATATTGAAACCTATGTCACATTTTGTAAGACTTTTTGTTTTAATAAAAACCCCAAACAAAAAAAAAAAAAACACACCACCACAACATCCCCATAACTTATTAACTTAATACAAACACATATAACTAAGTACATCCTCAAATAATGAAGTTTAACCTCCATAATATGAACATTTGTGTCAAATACAGATACTAACATGGACCAGAGCTAAGGTGAAATTGAGGTTATCCATGCTAAGATGCATATTATTGCCTGTGCTTCTACTTAACACTATATGGTATCTGTTCTTTTTCATCCGTATCCACCCTCTCCAGATATGAAAACAACTGACATACTTTCAGAAATCATTAACTTTTAGCCATGTAGAAACCAGTGTTATGTCTTTTACTGTCTATTTTTCATCTTGCCTCCATGGAAAAGTAAGAGAAAAAAGAAACATGTATTCCGCTGTTGCAGCCTGAAAGACAAGCTGAAACATTTAATACTAAAGGAAAACTTTTCTTTTTCAGTGTTTTCATATTTACTTATTTCTAATTAAAATTTGTTATTACATTAAGCTAAGGGGCTTAATTCCAACATTTACCTATGCAAAAGTAAAAGAAAGCATGTAAGTTCTACATATATTATGATCTGTGTACTTTTACAGCACACCTCCTGTCTCAAAAAACCTAGGATTATAGCTTATTAACTTAAAAATGCTTTCATCTAGCTTTTCTTCTATTTTTTACAGTGAAATTCCTATATTTCATAATACCAAAAAAGAAAGAATGAAAGAAAGAAAGCAAAACAAGAAGATGAAAAAAGGCATAATTTACTTTGATAACTTTATTACGTACAACTAAAAATAATTTATTATAAAATATGCAATTTATATTGCGAAAAGGTTCATATAAATACTAAGAAAAGAAATTGATTTACTTTCAACTATATTTTTACTCCCTCCTCCCCTCAGAGTTCTTCTAAACATTAATGAGATGAAGTGAGGCAAATGTGTTTCTGTCCCTCACAAATTTCCAGTCAAGAAAAGTTCACTCTTTCTGCTTATTCTTATACAGATGTATTACACAAATGTGATTGATGCTTTGCAGTCTTGTTTTTTTCCCTGATTTCCTTGTTTCTGGTTTTCTTTCTGTTTGTCTACATCTTCTAACTCCAGATTCCTGTTCCCCCTACTGTACTCCAGATTCTTCTTGTCAACTCCTGCGCTTTTCTGTGTCTCCCAAGTATTTTAATTTTGAACAGTAGAAAAGATTGCACTGGCAATGATTCTCTGTGTGCTTTATTATCAGAAGAATGAGAAGCAGAGTCCATTTCTGCTTGAGGGCTCCTTTTTTGTTTGATAAACTTATGCATTTCCTCCTTATCCTATTCGGCATCAAAAAATGACTTTGATCTTCCAGGAAAAAAAAAACATTCTGAAGACATCTGGAGAGAGCAGGATGAATCGCACAAATGCCTCTCAACATTCCTTGATTACAGGAATAAATTTGTTTTTCTCCAGACTGGTTTACAGTGGATAATCATTTTCCACAAACACTCTTCTGTCTCCAACTTTTAATACTTAACCATTTGCCCTTTTGCCCCAGTTTTGTTAGGATCAATTATTTCTACTGCTAGGTTTGCATTTTTACTAATACAGGTCTTGGCTGCTTTCTCATGGCCAGATAAGGATCATTCACATGGTGTACCCCCTCAGTTAACAGTCCCTGATATGGAATACCAGACCAGCAGTTTATTTGTACCCTCATAAAGTTAATACTGTCTGTTCCTTCTAGTTTCTCAGTACAAAAGTAGAAAATCTCTGCTTTTCCCTACATGCTCTGTCCTCTAATACTGACATTTTGAAAACATCCCTTCTTAAACAGTTACATACTCAGCCAGTCTTTTCTTCATTGTGACCTCTGATTACTTGAAGTTTTATTAGCTTATCTGAATACCTATTTAAAGCTTCTTCCACTTGCACCAGCCTTATGTTATCTGAGTTGATATACTCCTCCAGAGTTTTTATTTATTTTAATCAGCTCTGAGCGTATTTGATTTATTTCTTTCCTGTAGATTACTGAATGCCATATCTTGCACTAAAACAGGAGCATGAGCTGCTTTTTGGTGAACTTCTCCAGGATTCTTACCAGTCAGTGCTTTCTCTTCACCTTGTCTAGTTGATTTTCTTTCAGACTCTCTTAGTTTCTTCTTTGCAGGCTTCCAGGCAGTGTACTTACTAGCCAGAAACTGAATTTTACTCAAGTTGATAATATCTCTGGCTGCAGTTTCACAGTTTCTTTTTTCACACTGGGCGAGCTGAAGTTAAGTTGTTGATCAGTGTGCAGTCATCTTGGAAGTCTTAGTGTATATTATCCTTGGCACATATTTGTGTTGATCTGGTAAGTTGTATCTACAATGCTGTCTATATAAGTTGTGAAGGCTGCCAGCCCAGCTAGCTAGAATTTTGTAAATAATTCTATGTCATTCTAAATATTAATATGATCCATAGGCTTGTCTACAAATGTAAGAAAACTATATGTTCTGTACTGAGCTTCAAGAATGTAACCACAATGCACCCTGTTGGAAAAGAGAAGAAATGTGTATAAACTACACTCCTATGAAAATGTATGTGTTGATAGTAAAGGCTGGAATATACAGAGTTAACATGCAAACTAAGAAAATAAGTAAAGAGTTTTACGATGTGCTAAAGTTAGCTTATCTCAGCTAAGAGACAAGATGACTAGTGCTAGGGGTTTCTATTGTCTTGAGAAAAAGGAAATTACTAGAGTTCAAATGTAAAGTATTTTTATATTGCTCTGTGATTTCCTAGCAGCTGTACATTTGACAGATAAGCATTTTTGACAGAGATATGTTAAATTCTGTTGGTTCCTGTTAGCCTGGGAACTAATGCAGAGGTGACAAAAATTATGTTATCTGAGATAACCCAACAGAAGTGTTTGATAGTAATTTAAGAACTATCTCTCAAAAAAGTATGTGCATTTTGTATTTGTCTCTGGACCTAGAAACATCTCACCAGCACTTGCCTTGCTCTATAAGTAAGACTTAGATCATAGTAGCTCTCTTAGAGATAGATAGGAAAATAGTAAGATCAGTCTAGATGTTTTCTGTATTTATGTGAGTTTTAAAGTATTTCCTGTGAGTCTGTTTTGCAATGTTGTTTTAAAGTATTTCCTGTGATTCTGATCTATTTTGTCACTGTATTGGGTTATTGAGTATTGTCTTCCTCTGTTATTATTTATTATTAAATATATTTAAAAAGGGTGACCACGGTGGTGCAGTGGTTAGTGTTGTCACCTCACAGCAAGAAGTTCTCTGGTTCGATGCTGGGGTGCCTTCTGTGTGGAGTCTGCATGTCCTCCCTGTGGTCGTATGGGTTTCCTCTGGGTGCTCTGGTTTCCTCCCACACATGGATTGGACACTCTAAATTGGCCCTAGATGTGAGTGCGTGCATGTGTGTGCCTTCTGTGGAAGGTTGGATGCTGGGCTGGCAACTCGCCACTGTAAAACTCCACTGCCAATCATGAGCAAACAGGTGATCCACTGTGGCGACCTCTAATCTTTTCACTGCTATGCGTAATGTCACTACCTCTCTGGAATCTATTAACATCATTGTGGTGCATTTACAATGTAAAGATCAGTTGTGTACAAAACTATCTCCTTGTTAGATCAAACTCCTCATGCTGCTAATGCTACCGTTTTATGTTCAAATTAGTTGTCTTCTCTACCCATGTTTATTTTAAAGTGTGTTATATCAGTTTACAATACCTTGGTAGATAGTTTTGTCAAATAAATCAGGGCTGGCCTTACGCAATTTAACCTATTTGATCCAGAAAGGCTCAGTTCTACCTTGGGACTTAAACCAAGCTACAATAGGACCATTATGCCTTATGTGACTCATTCAGTGTGCCTGGCAGTCACTACAGCAAAGCTCAAGGCATCTTGGTACTTGTAGTCTTGCTCTCGCAGTAGCTACATGTCTTGATAGCAGAGCAGACTACAGCTTCTGGCATGCATTGCATTAGTGCCTAGTCTAGAAGAATGAATAGCGAGTTTTATGCCATTTACATGTTTCAAAGTGTCATCTGCTCACAAGCATTCATTTACTGTAGTTGAGAGCTCAACAAATCTTTCAGCAAAAAACCTAGGTCAGACTAACCATGTGGTTTTGTGTTTTGCTCCATTTGCTGCAGTGGAAAATAATACGAGCAGGTTTGATTTGATGCCTGACACAGGTATTATGTTTTCCTTTGCTTTTCTTTCTGAAACTGAGTATATGACTGGTTGAGAATGAATCCAATTATAAAAAAAAGTAACTGGAATAGTCAATGTCAGGTAGTAAGAAAATACGCCTAGCAGGCATAAACAATTCAACAGACACTATGATGCGAGATAACTTCTGATCACTAAGAATTGTGACAGAGTGTTACAGTTTGAGTAGTATAGTAGAAAACAACCTGTGAGCAGATAAGAACAAAATAATTGTTGAAAACTAAAACACGAGGTATGTGTGTTGAGTGGTGTGAGATAGAGATGGATAAAAAAAAATGATACCGCTTGAGAGAAAGAGAAAACACAGTAACAGATAGTTTGACTCATACATGCACTGCAGAGCTACTATTGTTTCAGGGACACATGCAGCATGGTGGGGGGAGGGTCAGTAGAAACCTAAATTTTGATAATGATTGGACTGGACAGTGGAAGAGCTTTGAGGAAAAGTGCATTATAGAAAGCTGAACAAATTGCTTGGTTTTGCATGGTGTCCTTACTTCCACATAACCTTACTTTAGGCATTTTGATTACAGGCTACTCTAAATTATCCCACCATCCTCAGTGATTTGGGATGAGGTTCAAAATGATCCACAAGCATAAGATTTCTTACCAAGTTTAATGAATAATTAAACATATAAAGATAAACCTTTAGCAATAACTGTAACAGGGATGGTATGGGACCAACACTGTTTGTATGGAATGGCCTGAGATTATTGCTATCATTAATGGTCATTCTGGGAAGTTCAAGAGTTTTATGTGGTTTTGTGGAAACATACTGACTGCAACAAGGTATGACAACTTACTGGGCATGGGACTGTGACAATTCAGAACAGGTGTAAAATGTGATGGGAAGCCCAAGAAAGGTATAAGATTGTATAACATAGTTTAGAAAATGTTTGTGTTCTTTTTCAAGTCTCCCAATAGCAATCTGTTAAATATAAGGCCTGCAAGTGACTTGCATGCTTTAGTTTACTCGTCCTTAACGACTCTTTCCTAAACAAAGGACATTAATAATTTTAGATGGAATGCAATAAACACTGACCTTAGACTCAGGCTGACTTTAGCTTGCTCATCAATTTCATAATATTAAAATATTTGATCTGCAATTTGTATTAACTTGCTGACAAGGGGAGCTATTCAATATATTTTTTTGCCATATACAGTATAGAGCATTAAGCACAAAGTAAGCCAGTCTTTCAGCAGCGATGATTACTAAAGCAGTCGTGGTTCAGAAAGGCTGAGAATAACTATTCTTAAATCATACTGATTTTTGAACAGGAGCTTGTCATCGTAAAGGTCTAATAGCCACAAGCTGGTTTATTATTTCTAGACTGTTTTGTGAACTCCTTAGTGAGTACTTGGGCTTCAGTTAAACAGAATTCAATTGCTCACCTTACAGAAAAAAGCAGTTTGTTTCAAAGTTTCCAGATATATTCAGTGTGGCAATTGTTCTATACCTTTCTGGTACACAAACTACTCAACAATGCTCATGTGTGCTCTCTTCCAAACTGCAAATACACTTTTAACTGTGAGACTATAAAAACAATCAACAGTCTGAGAGAGAGTTGGTCTGAAGAGACCTATTTTCCTTCTGAGAGGCTGACACAAAGCAATAATCTCTTCAGAAAATGTACCTTTACACAGCACTGACTTTCTTAAAGGGACATATTTACACAATATATACTGCATCTATCCTTTCAAAGAAAATAAACTATGCAAATGTCATGTTAAATCATATTAGCATTTAAAACTCTTAATGGAATAACATTTAGGTGCAGTACCCAGAGAATTAATATTACAAGGAGATGTACCTTTACAAGCAGTCTTTGCTTAATAAGACAAATTAATAGTGTTTTCAGTCCTGAGTTCAGTGTGCTAAATACCTCCTACCCACAAGATGAAAGCCTCCTGGGTGGAATAAGTACTATGCCATATTTTGAGCACTGGTCGGGAACTGAGTCTGTGTTTTTTGCTAGTTTAGAGGATGAGATAGTCTGTCATGTTGAGGTCCCAAGGACAGGGTCTCAGCGCTCTGAATGGCTTCATTTCTTGGTGTGGTTTCTTCCATCTGGGTTTCTTTGCAATATAATTCTGCTCTCTTGTGCTGTCTGCTGCAGCATGCCTTTATTTTACTCTTTACCATCTTCTCCTTTTTGCATCTATTCCATCTAAAGTGAATACTGTGGTGTTTGGGCAATGTATGAATGCTGAGTCTTGGCTGACCATAGTGCAGTGGCTTTCTGGTAAGTCAAAAATTGAAAAAATAAGACATTTTATTAAAAGCAGAAGAATGCCTTCAATATGTGATTGCCAGGTTTCACATCCTCGCAAAGTTGTCTTGAAGGATTCTTGAATTTTGTGCAATCTTAATTTTTTTTTTTTTTTTTTTTTTACATTTAATGGGTGTGTTCCCATTGCTGCTGTCATCATGGTATCGCTTTTGGTTACAGCATGCTGATATAGTATAAAGGTTTTGTCTTAGTCTATGACCCCTCAAAATTAATGTGTGACCTCTCAAAACTTCAGCAGATGACAACATCATTGGTTATAGAAGAATATTTTAGAAGTCAAATAATGCAGGGTGACAATCATTTTGTCTTCCACAGCACATTTTATCATAAGACTTTTTTACTGCTTTGAATCCCCTTGCAATTTGCCAACTGGTATGCGGATATTTTGATTCTGTGGTAATATGTTAGAATTCCAGTTCCAAGACAAATCTCTGGAATTCCTTTTTTACACTGTAAAGCATTATCAAGAATAACAATTGTTGGTAACTCACATTAAGCAAACATCCCTATTATTACGTTGGTCGCAGTCTTAACTATTGCCTTTCTTACCTTAGATATCTCAGAGTATTGGGAATGGTTAACTATGCAGAAGTAGATTTGTATCATCCTTATGTTATTGATATTTCTAGTTTCCCATGGAGCCATTTCTTTTCAAGACACAGTCTTTTCACAATGTCACATATTTATCTTATTTATTTATTTATTTATTTATTTATTTATTTATTTATGCACTCACTCACTTTGATAGTGAAAACAGATGGGCCCATAGTGCAAGTTAAAAATAATGGCATGACATATCAAACATAAGTACAATACTTTAAACATCGGGCAATATGCAATGTATCGACATCAGAATCTGTTAAAAAAACTATACATTATTTCTATGTATGGACACACATGCACACACACACACACACACACACACACACACACACACACACACACACACACACACACACACACACACACAGTGTGTCAGGTTTTCTCAAAAGTGTGTGTTTGGATGTGTGAGATATAATTTATTTAAGTGTGTGTATCAGAGGTCTTAAACTGGGACACACTACTCTGAAGTGCATAGTAAAGAGTTACATTAAGGGTGAACAGAAGTATACAGTCCAGTCCCGGGTTATAGAGCATGTTCCTGCTGTGCTCTTAGTGAAAATTGTGAAATTGCACTCCTGTTTAAGTGACACTAGAGTAAGTAGTGTGGACTGAAGCTCCTTAGTTACTGAATCAGGATAGTAAGGGGCATCCTATTATTGTTGGCAGTCTGGTGGGGTATTATCCAGATGGCACAACCAGCATGGCAGCATGTGGAATAAATAAGGCATATGTGCCCATGTAATTAGTATGATGTAATATTGCTGTATGTCACATGGCATTTTGTGATGGCAGTTATACACATGCACACACGAGTCATACTGCAAGTGTTACTGTGATGTTGAATGAGAAATGTGTAGAATGTTAATATACTCCACTACAAGAACACATGTCTTATTAAGGCAACAATATACATAGTGTCATCCCATGGCAACAGTCCTCAGGAGACATATTACTACAGTTGTTATGGAAGGAACATTTAGTCAACTGGCAGCAGTGGCCATCAATACATTACATCAAATCTCAGACTGGAATAAATTGTTGTAGTGCTACCATACATCCATACCTCAACACAGCACATGTGGATGACAGCAACACTGACATATGCAGTCTTATAGGTTCATAGGTATTTAGTAGGCTTTCGACCACAAGGGCCTTTTAAGCCTAGCCATGAATCTCAAATCTCTGACAAGTTCTGGTACCCTTGATTAGTGTAAGCAGGGGCTTGGGAGATGAAACATTTCAAGCAGGGGCCCCTTGGAGATGAACTGTTTACAGGTTGCCTGTGTCCATCAGAGACATTGGTGCCAAACCAGGGATGAATTTCCTGTTCCCCATCTAATTGTCCAAGTTACACTTGAATTAGGTTAGGGAGGAACTCTGCTTCACGTGGATGGGACATTGTGCCAGAGAAGGGGTAGTCTCTGTGATACATACATATCTCTCCAGCAAGTCCTAGTTATTGAACAGGCAATGTTTATGTCTTTAGAATGGGTAATTCTGGTGCTGTTTATTGTGCAGATATGAAAGAGGTCCATCAGAGTTGAGTCTGACAATTCCTTGTATGCCAAGCACAGATCTCACCTCAACAGTCTGTAAGAGACAAAATACAGGAATAGGGCCCTGAAGTAGTCTGCACAGAACATGTTACTTACACCTTGTATTCTTTTTGTGAGAAACATTTGTGGACATTTCAAATGTTGGGTATGCCTGGTTAGGTACATACCAAAGGGGGCATTGTACTCAATGATAGGCCTGATGAATGCTGAATACAGTGGAATAATGACTTCTTTGGACCTAGATGCCATACCTTTGTTTATAAGTTGCACAACATAGAATGATTTTCTCATTACTGTAGACATGTGATGGTGAAAGGCTACAGTACTATCTTTGTGTGTTCCCAAGTCCAAGTCCTTAACTACTATATCAGCTTTTAGGGATATTTTGTCACTATGATAGTGATAGTTATCAGAGGAGGATGACTTCCCAAAAGATACTATTATGCATCTCTGTGGCTATAACACCAGTGGTTTGTTTGGATCATAGGATATTACTAGGCTAACAGCCAACATCACATAAAATCATAGCCATTATTCTAGCCTTTTAAACAAAAATCATTATAAATGTATCATGTAAGATAGTATGGGTACATGCATGTGTTTGATTGTCAATTTGTTTTTTAATAAAATTGCTTTTTCTAAAATTACCCTTGATATCTGTGAAATTTATTAAGAGATAATTGTGTGGTTTATGGTTTATTTGAATTACTTCTCCTGGGTTCTTACACTATGTGAGATCTTTTCTTTGGTTTATAAGCATTGACTCAAGCAACACACACACACACACACACACACATATATATATGCCCTTTCATTCTGGATTCTTGGTTTATGTGTTTGATTGTATTATATAAAACAAGTAATCTCCATGGTATCCCCAAAGTCACAAACAACCCACTAGACAAGGCTCAGACCAAGGAACCAGCCACAGCCACAACAATAGGTGTTCACTTATCTGGAACCACTCTGTTAAAGGACTGATGAAAATGAAAAAAGTATGTTATCCAAAGGACTTACTTTTGTACCAAGCTGCAGGAGCGAGGTAGCTCAGGTACTGATAGACCTTAAAATGCTTGTGAGGAAGTTCAATTTAAAGGTACAGTTTCATGGCAAAATTAATGACATTAAAAATAAGCCTATTGATGAAACTATAAAAAGGCCTAGCAGCTACTGTCCACCACTACATCAAACATTAGCTGCTTTCGAAGTGAAATATGAGATGGATATCAGGAAACTACTTAAAAAACTTCTTAAGAAAAAACTTTATAACTTAACACAGGGAGAAAGAAAAGCACTAGTTGAACTATGCAATGACAAATCCAGGCACATAATGAAGGCAGACAAGGGAGGATATATACTTGTGACTGATACCACTAGCTACAACCAAAAGATAGAGAACATGCTGGTGGATAACAGATTTTATGAGTTATTTACCATGGATGACATAAAAAGGACATTTGATTTATGGAACACTAACCTTACCACATTATGAGAAGAAAAAATTATTACTGAAAATGTTTTTAATTATTTATGGAACCCATATTGACATTTACCTTACTTTTCTGGAATATCAAAGCAACACAAGAACAAATAAGACCCATCTTATAATCCGATGGTAGCAAGTGAAGGATCCCTTACTGAAGCCACAGCCATTTGCCTTGATTACTTGCTGAAATCTTTAGCAGAAAATAATAAGTCATACTGTGATGCACTTGCACTGGCCCAGCAATCAAGGAGCCTAAATCCTCACCAGTAACACCAGTGAGGGGCGTCCATATAGGGAAAGGATGATAAATACACACACACAGTAAAGTACACTTTCACTTATGAGCATGCAGAGATCACAGTCAGTCTGGGGCTGGTTTCTCCCTTTCTCTCCAAGTCTCCAATAAGATTCCCCACTGGCACAGCTATAGAGTCCAGATCTCAGCCTAGTGGGCAAGCTAAAATCTCCAGCACTCTCTCTGTCCGACCAGTGCTTCGTGTCCCTGCCATATACTCACTTTGAAATAACAGTTATATACGACCACACAGACACTCTTCAGGAAGGCTGGCACAGGTTTTTCCAGCTGTGCCATACCCAGACTATACGGTAGTACCACTTGCCACCACCCACTAATAATTATCAACTAGTAAAAAGCCCTTATGAAAGGGTGTTCAATTATACTGTGCAATATTATTATCCAAATGGTAAGAGTGGCCAAACAGCAAGGCTGTTGGAGTGGCTTTGTACAATATCACTAAATACATGAAACATACTCTTAGAGCTTAAATTATCTCTACACAAAACAGCCACAGTTGAAAGGTATAGAAATATTTAATAATAAATAATAAAAACACTAGAAAATACTTCTTTCAACACAGTGCTAGTCAAGAGTTCAGCGATCACAGAGAAATACTTAAAATAATACAGTAGAAAAGTTCTGACATCAATACAGAAAAAAGACTAATCTAATCTTCCTAGTTCCTAGCTATATCTAAGAGAAAACACAGTTCTAAAATAAACTTACATATAGAACACAGGCAGTGCTGGTGAGTTGGATGTTCTCAAGACAAATGCTCAAATGCTCTCTTTCTTTCTGTCCTTAAATTAATAACACACTACCACTGATTCATTTCAGATTATGTCATTTCTTTCTGGTTCCCAGGCTAACAGAAACTCAGAGGTTAATAGCCCTTTTGATCTTGCAGCTGGTCAGGAAGCCAAACCAATAAAATAAAATTTGCATGTAAAATCTAGCCATTAACTCTGGCCTCAAAACAATAGGCAAAATGTCTCCCTCTAGACATCTCAGCTCCGAGTTTTAGATCACAGAATTTCACAATGCTTGACTTATCAGCTTTCTTACAGCAGAGTGCACTCTTATTGCATATTTTGCAGTTCAACATCCAATACAGTCCTTTCACATTTAAGAGAACAAGCATGTGTCTTACATTAATATTTACAAATGACAGAATTATCTACAAATTCTATCTAGCTAGACTGGCAGCCTTCACCTATCTTCACACATACATAAGCAATTCAATAGATTTTTTGAGGAAAATAAAAAAACATTACAGTGGAAGCTGACAGTATTTTATTAACTATTGACGTGGAATCCTTGTACATAGTGCTCCTTCACAATTACTGTATAAGAGCAGCTATGGAGTCTTTTAAGAAACATAATCTAGGTATACAGGCACAACTGCAAAGTTATGCAAGCTCATTAATCTTGTACTGGACTTTAATTTCTATACCTTCAATGTCAAACACTACAAACAAAAAAACTGGTATAGCAATGGGGCTGCCATGGCTCTCAGCATAGCTAGCATAGCCCTGAGTAAGTGGGAGGAGGACTTTGTGTTAAATAACAGACTACATGCAGCATATCACATGCTATTTATGTTATATTGATGATATCTTTATTGTGTGGGAAGGTGGCACCTTGCATCTTGGAGATTTTATCACTTACCTCAATCAAACAACCCCCTTCCTGAAGTTTACCTCTTCACATAGCTATACTTCAAACAATTTCTTAGATATGCAGATTTCCAAGGACAGCAACAATAACAGAATCACCACTGCTCATGCCAACACAGACATCTGCATATAATCCTGTCAGAGTGCACATTAGAGGTGATCCCGTCACCATTGCATGTTGAGAATAAGAAGTAGAAAAGAGTGCATGGCATAGCTGTGGTCTTGCATGCTGTTTTAAAATTGTCTCCAGATTGCTATCTGAATGAACATGCACATATGTTGACTGCAGCGAGATTAGAACCCCTATCTCATTATAGAGCACAGTACATACTGCTAGTGCCATGGAACAAGAATTTGTTTTCATGTTGTCAGAAAACACTTTATAGCAGATGACATCATCAGTGTCTGTTGAAAAGAATATGTTAGTAGGAGTTTCTTACATGCTGCGCTCTCCTGAATGAGAACTAATTGAGCACACACAAGCTGACTGCAGTGAGATTAGAACCCCTAACTACCTAACTGTGCAAGCTAAAGAACACAGTAGTTAATGCTAGTGCAACAGCTCAAGTCTGACTTTTATATTGTCAGAGAACACTTTATAGCAGATGACATCAGCAGAGTCTGCCAAGAAGAACGTAGTGGTAGGAAGGTGTCACATGATGCTCTAAAATGACCTCTAGGAGGAGAGCTAACTGAGCAAACACAAGTGGACTGGAGTGAGATTACAACCCACATCTTCCTAAATACAAAAGCTAGAGAATGCAGAACTTAATGTTAGTGTTATGGCACAACCCTGGCTTTCACATTGTCAGAGAACACTTTATAGCAGTTGATATCATCAGTGTGTGCTTGGAAGAAGATGTTGTGAGGTCTGTATGATATTGCATGTAGTCATGTACAACTGTAAAATTGTGTTCGCAATGAGACTTGAGCGATGACATTATGATATAGATTCATGCTCTTCTGACTATGCACAGACACAGTTACACATATAGGCACATATACACACAAATTAGCTGTTGTGCAATTTGACTCCCTACCAAACTAGTTAGTCCAGCTGCAAAATACAGTACTTAACATCCATGCCATCACAGAAGTTTGATTTTTTATTTTTACAGTGATCTTTATAGAGAATGAAATCACCATGATGTTGCAGGTGACATATACTGTTACGAGATGTGTATACAAAGTCTGGATTTTATATGTGCTTTTGTGCTTGCCATGTGCAAAAATACTTTAAAAGACTCTTGTTAACCTATATGAAATAAGATGTCATAAATGTATGTTGCAGAACTGAGACATACATCTGTCTGTGTCTCAATGTGTTGTGTACATAACAAACACAATCATGCAGACACACACACATAGATACATAGATACACACATACTTTGTAAATAGCAGGAATGCAAGTGTTGATGTATGTGTGTTCATATTCTGATGACTTGATGTCCACAGAAAGATTTTTCAGACAGTATCACTGTTTTTTGGTCAGTATAAAGACATGACAAATGAAACATTGCACGTGTGTTCTTTATTTCTTGTGTAGTTAACATTAGACCTATTACTGTGATATCATTTGCAAATACACTGCTGCAGGGCACACAAGTCTGAGTAAGTATGTCTTCAGTGAATAACAAGTCCCTTCCCTTCTGTTATGTTTAAAAATGCCTTTTGATGGGATGGAGGATAAATGGGTAATGACCATAATAAATACCTGTTTACATAGTGCATCAAAGAGAAACTGATTTGTTTGAACAACGGCAAAGTGTGCGTGCAAAATTCAAATTTCATGAATGCAACTTAAACTTGAGAAATAGTTATGAATATATGTTATGGGAGAAATAACTGACAGATACTATGCTGAGCATATTGTAGTTTATACTAGAAATGTGTCATAGCTTTTGTGACATTAGGAACTGTTGCTATTGCTTTCCCTGTTTACATGGAGGTAAGTGACAAGCAAATACAGTTCTCTGCTTAAATGGAAACAATAATAACATTTCTATCACTTGAACTATACTTCTGAACCTCTTAATGCAAGAAATCTGGACAAACTAAAATACTGGGGGGCAAAGGCCCAAAATTCGGGACAGATTTTAAATATTACTTTTATAAACATAGAAATCTGCTAGAATAACAAGATTTGTGTTAGCATGCATTTTCTGAAGGAAATGAAGTTTGAAACACACATATATATCATTATTTACTGAATTCAGTAGTCCGTGATTTGCCAGAAAACCACAGATTTTAAAAGGAACAGACCAAATATTTGAGGCAAAAATCTGGACATTCTGCCAAAATCTGTACAGTTGCTTTACCTTCCTTCGTGCAAACAGGCTAAGCAGAGGTGTATGACTGTCAGCACTCCAGAGAGTACTGAGTGTAAAAATACACCTGCTTCCTAGTTTTCCCAGTGGCAGCATGTGTAAGAGCATTAAATGCATGGTCAGAGCACAGATAACACAGGGTTTAAATCTTGTGAGTTCAATTTTTTTTACAGATGATGTTAGGATGGCATGTGATAATTACTGCAAATGTGACAAACAATGACTACAGAAAAGTATATGTCTTCCACAATTTTTATCATTAATGCCTACCTCTATACAGTTGTACAACTATTAGGTGTTTTGCAAGCCTCATTGCAAATCACAGTTTAATTTTGTGTACAGCTTTCTAGAAATGACAAGGGGCGGCACAAGTTTTGAAATTATTATTTCTGACACAACAGATATGTTAATTGTTTGTGTCAGGCCATATGTTCTGAAAAGTGTGTGCAGTATGCTTTGTCACAGTAAGGAGAGTTAGCACATCGCATGAGATGAAGATTTCATCCATCGTCACCTGAACATGTCACTAGCACGTTAGCACATCACATGAGATGAAGATTTCATCCATCGTCACCTGAACATGTCACAAGCAAGTTAACACATCGCATGAGATGAAGATTTCATCCATCGTCACCTGAACATGTCACAAGCAAGTTAGCACATCGCATGAGATGAAGATTTCATCCATCGTCACCTAAACATGTCACAAGCAAGTTAGCACATCGCATGAGATGAAGATTTCATCCATCATCACCTGAACCTGTCACAAGGAAGTTAGCACATCGCATGAGATGAAGATTTCATCCACCATCACCTGAACATGTCACAAGCAAGTTAGCACATCGCATGAGATGAAGATTTCATCCATCATCACCTGAACATGTCACAAGCAAGTTAGCACATCGCATGAGATGAAGATTTCATCCGCCGTCACCTGAACATGTCACAAGCAAGTTAGCACATCGCATGAGATGAAGATTTCATCCATCGTCACCTGAACATGTCACAAGCAAGTTAGCACATCGCATGAGATGAAGATTTCATCCACCTTCACCTGAACATGTCACAAGCAAGTTAGCACATCGCATGAGATGAAGATTTCATCCATCGTCACCTGAACATGTCAGAAGCAAGTTAGCACATCGCATGAGATGAAGATTTCATCCATCGTCACCTGAACATGTCACAAGCAGAATCCTACAGATGATTTTAAAACATTCCACAGTACATGCGCAATGATAAAGTACTGACTTAAGTTAACATGTTAGTATTATCTATCAGCACAGTCACGTCACTGTGCAGACATCATCCAAATAGGTGCACACACATACAGAGGAGTTAAAGTGAAGGGATGAATACAAGGAGAGATAAGCATACACCTAGCAGGGTTTTTATTGCCACATTAATAGCCATGTTTTTGGTCTGTTGTGTTTATTAGCATTACATAATCTGTAGCATGAGGTGAGTGACACAGGGGTACAGAAGGGTTATCAGAGGGACAACAGGCTTATGACATACAGAACATGGCTAGATCTGTGATAGCAGTGGTGATGGATGTCACTTCATTCAGATACTCATCTTTGGGCAGTAATCAATATATCTCCATGATAAATCATAGCTTTTGTAAATTTAATTATGTGGGTGATTAAATATGTAATACGGTAACCCATATATCATCACACTAAGAAATGATGAGAGATGCATCTGGAATCAAACCCTTGAAGATCTTCAGTGCAATGATTTATGTCAGCACTCCAAAGAGTAATTTGCATCTTGTTATATTCAGCGGTCTAAATAACTGTAAGAGAAAATGCTTGAAAGTACTGCCTTTACTCTGGCACAGTCCCCCACATTGGGGGGTGTGGGGGCATAGCCCCCCACATTTTGCAACCAGTTTTTACTGATGTTGTATGTTTTAATGCATTTTAATGGATACACATGTATATAATAGTGCATAAACTGCAATTATATACACACCCACCCTAACAATATATTCTAACTCCAGGGTCGCACTACAGTGGGGAACAGGGCATATACCTGCCAGTGCTGTTTTTCAGTCAAATGAGTTTTCGGTCATATGGGTTTTCGGTCAAATGAACTTTCAGTCATTTGGTCTCAGTCAAATGGGCTTTGGTCATATGAACTTTCGGTCATATGTAGTGAACCCATATATATATATATTCTTTATAACAATTAAATATGTTTTTGTTATTATATTAGCTATACAGCTTTCCAAATCCAAAATAGGATTGTGAATTGTTACAAGTAATCCTTGAAAAATGCAGATGGTGCATATATGGTTTAAAAAAATACAGATTAAGTTAACAACATGGCATTAAAGCCAATTTTGCTGGAATCAAAATTAAATAATGCTATTTTTTAATGTAATGTATTTGTTACTTGTGGGAACTGAACCCACCAAATCTGAATACACTGCAATAATACACTTGCCTAATGCAATTACCTATGGTTACAGAAGAAAGCATTGGTGCTTGCTTTTACATTTCAGATCTGCATGCATAAGTTGCTGGTAATGTAATGAAGAGCAATAATTTTAATGCAATTATGTTAATTTGTGCTGCATACATTCTTTTGGTGAATTTGGACTGTCACCACAACAATGCAATCATGTTGTATAATCAATTGGACCAAATCAAATGAGTTAAGAAGACATATATGTGAAGTGGTGAGCTATGTATGGGACATTTTTTTTTTGTGGGATAGGTGCCTATTTTCTTTTTTTTTTTTTTTGGATTTCAAGAAGAGAAGAATGTTGGGGAAGGGACGTAGAGATGTCAGGATCAGGTAGGTAGTGGACATCGGAGGCACATGCCCATAAAATATGAAACAGTGAGATTCTAGGCCTCACCCTCAGAACTGTCTCTATTGTCCCCTACCTCTGTGGCTTTGCCCGACATAGAGATCATTTCTACATTCTAAGGAGCAACTTCTCCAGATAGCTGAGGCATGCATCAGTGCTAGTTTCTAGTACATCATGCACCATTCCTGGCAACTGAGACGTTCTAATCTGTCAGCATGCACCTCCCCATCCACTGAAATTTCCTGTTAAGCCGGAAAATAAAGGAGAGAAAAAGAGACATGAAAGCATTATTCATATCTGTCTTGGCTATCTACAACTTTCCATATCAGTTAAAGTTGCTTTATCTGTATACTTACACAATTGTGGGATGTCAGCAGTCCTAAACTCATCCAGCCACTGGCTTAGATGTGACTGCTTGCACAGTTTCAGGTCATTATAATGATACCTGAATTGCTCCCCAGTGTGTGGTATGCCAATCACACTGGAGACAGCCTTGGCTAGACTGTTCCAAGCCTCAGCCTTATGCTGAAACCTGGTATAGTCCCCCTACATCAGCCTAAGTGTGCAGCATTTTACGAGGCCAGCAATGAATATTTTTGACTCCTCCACACCCTGCCTTTGAGTCCTAAAATTGACACCATCCTTACCATATCCTGCTATGTCTGTACACAGGTTCTCCAACAACAATAAAAATGTTTTCCCGCCAATTCACGATATCGCATTTTATGCCGAATGTGCAAACCCACACAACCAAGCCAACTGTGTTTGCATGATGTTAAGCAGACTGAAACACTGACAAAGAAAGAGGATGGCAGTTTATGAAATTGAAATAGGAAGGATAATGTTATGTTTGGCAATAATTCATGGTAGGTGTGCTGCTAGCCCTGAGGATAGTTTCTTCCAGTGGTCAACACTGATATGTCAAAAGACTTGACTTTTAATTCTTGAATTTGGGGAGGGGTTAATCGTATGACTTAACACATATTTTGTGTGTCCTTACACACTGAAAAAAGTAATTTGTACAATGTGGTATTCAAACCTATGTGAAAAAGAGAATGCATATATTTCCACATAGGTATAATTTCCTCATTGCTATAGAAAATGTGTTTGTCATTACTAATATACACCTTAAAGAGTGAGTGGTGTTATACTTCAATTAACCAGGCATGTGTGTGCCACGCAAGGTCCTAGTTTATGCATTCTCTGGTGTGATGTTGGATCAATGTGTGAGAGTATACTGGATACTGCTATTACTATTAGAGTAGATTTTTGAGTTCTGGTTCAGACCACACAATACACTCTATTTTACAGCTACACTTGTGTTATGGGAGGTGTGTAGATGACTGTCCATAAAATAAGAAGTCCATCCCAAGTCAGAAAATTCATTTTTAATTGCAGAAACATAATTGTCATGCTACACTAGTTACACATATAATACATATGATATCATGTGTATACTCAATCAACTTACTTGCTATAGATAGTTAATGTTATAAATAATTATCTTTATATTGTTATTATTTTTTTATTTACAGTGGGACAACATTAATAAAAAGTGGATTGTGCTGGATTTGAACCCTTGCTTTCTTGCGTTTGGCCATGAATATAGATAAGGTGCCATAGGGAAAGCTAGGCAGCAGGTATATTTTTTTCAATCAGTACTGTCCAAAGTGCTGATGGGTGTGCAATTTTGCTTAGCCTGTTTGTGCAAAGAAAAGTGAAGCAAGTAACAGTGTTTCTTTTTTTGCCATCAGCAGTGAACAATGTTGGTGCAGAGGTGAGCAATGTGCAAATGACACAGTCAAAAGGAAATATAGATTATTTCTATTAATACTCATGATCATTCCTTGGTTAAAAAATACAGTGGAACTTGGACTACAGTTTACCTATCTTATCTCTTGTGTACATCAACCTCTTTACACCTTGTGCTACACACACAGCTGATTCATTAGTATAACTTCTGCTGTCATTAGCATCCAAGTTGCTGACCACTGTGCAATACTGCTAAGGGTGATTGCGCTTCCTAAGGCAACCGACTTTAATTTCTACATTTTTATATATTTGGTCATGTTTGTACAAAGCCATGCACCATCCAAATGTTAAAAAGAGACAGAGAGAGATAAAAATAAAGTTAAACACATCTTAAACAATTACACATCTCTGGGTTTGAACTATCAGAGTAATAAAATTACAAAACACAGTTGGGGTGTGTTATCTGTCTTTGCCACAGACACAACTTTGCAAGAGCAGTGAAATCATGTGCATACAAGCAATTCACATTTCCTTTACAGTATTAACAAGACATACACGTGTATAATCTCAGTACATATTTAGTGCAATGAGTGATCACACAACAATTTATAAATATGTTAGAACAAATGCAGCTCTGTCATCTCTTTGTATTGTTCATTCTTCTTATCTGCTGTAATCTCAGATATGCATGTGTGATAAAAATACATGGCAGTGAAAACCTGTGTTCAGCAAAGGCATGAGATTTTACTATTAGTGATCAAAAAGATAAATGTGTGGTTTTTTTTTTGTTTCATTTAAAAGCTTGCTCAAGTTAGTTCCAAACTTTTGAAGTGTATCCTTACTGACACACCTACTGCAGTGAAGGTTGTCTGAATTGCTCTTGCATTTTCCTTCTACATCGCACTAATCATACACAGTTGCAAGCAACTGACAATGGTGTAGAGCCTATAGTATGTTTACATCTGCTACACAAAGACAAAAGTTTTGTGTTCAGCAATTCTAATGAGTTCACACCTCATTTGTATTTTCACAGTGCTCAGAGGGCTGATTCTAGACTTTAAAAATGTAACCATGTAACTAGGGAATTTGAAGGTGAGGAGACTTGCGTATCAGGACAAAACATAAGTTTAGTATTCATTTGTAGGTGATTTACTTTTACAGAAGCCTTCTAATTTGGATAGGGTATGCTTGTATTATTCAAGTACATTCCATATTTATTAAAGTGTTACAGATCTATTTATGTATCTGGGGTACGATTGAACTTTTACCTGTATGCACTCCTTAACACTTACACTGTTGCATAGGCATTTTTGGCAGGCATTTACCTTTTGCAGATAGACAGGTTATAAACTTTCATCACAAGTATTATTTTTATAATTTGATTTAAAATATTCTATGTTATTGGACAGAAATGTAACGTACATGTCAATGACACTTGTGTTATGCTTCTGAGATGGTCCAGGGAATGGTGGGCACAGTGGAGAAGTGACTGACATTCATAAATTGATTTTACTTTTGTAAACGTGTACACATCCTGATAATTGGGTGGAAAGCATATACACAAGTAATTTATTTATTTAGTTATTTATTTATTTATTGACATCTGTTTACTGGGAAAGTCCACTGGGCCAAGAGCCCATTTTCAGTGGAGGCCCAGGGAGAAAAGCTCCATTTCAATGAAAAACAATATAACAATATGAAATACAGGTTTACAGGGCATAATATGAACTGCAAAAAAGGACAAAGAGACAAACCAGGGTCTCTATACAGATTTACAAAGTAAATGATATAATCCACAAAATAAAAAGAGATCCAAATTAACCAAAGGAGCAAATTATGAATGAGTATAATACACCTAAGCAGGAAGATAAAAGATAAAAAAAAATGTGCCTCTAGTAATTAAATTGTGGGAGGTGTAGGAATAAGAGCAGAGAGAGTACCAATTATCATTAGCAAATTAGAAAATGACAGGGTGAATAAGGCTAATAGCAGGGGGGAGACTGATAATACAAATACAGTAATAGTACAAGAGATAGAGTAGTTAGAGAGAATTAGATAGGGTCAGTGCAATACAGGATAATTAGGTTGATTGTAAGGCTAGCAGCAAGGCTGAGATTGAGATAGAGGAAGTCAGATAACAGGATCATAGATAATAGGAGGTGCATTAGTGCAGTTACAAATTCTGTTAGAGAGAAGACGATTTTGAAGGGCAGTTTTGAAGTTTGAAGGGTGTTGTTCAGTACGTACAGAGAAGGGGAGGTTATACCATAACCTGACTATGGTCCAAGGGTATAGGAGTTTTCCTGCAAATAGATTTGGTTTATGGATTTGAAGTAAGTGTTGGTGCTCAGATCATAGGGGCTGAAGAGGGGAGTAGGGGGCAAGTAGGAAACTGAGAGCAGGAGAATCTAATGGTGTATGGATGAGTTTATGTGAGATGGTTAGTTGAATAAGTAATAGATGGTGAGGAATTCTAGCCACTGTAGTTTCTCTAGGGCAGAGTGATGACGGAAAGAGTGGCAGCTACCTGTGGCAAATTTGGCAGTCTTATTATAGCAGGATTCTAGCTTTAATGCCAAGGAAGACTGTAGGTTGGTTAACGATGGCGCACTGTAGGTTAGAGATGGTAGAAGGTAGGTGAGGGTGAGACCTTGTTTTGTTGGTAAGGAGAGAAACCTATTGTGCCTATATAGTAGCCCTAGTTTTTTGTGTGTTTTTTAATATTGGCTTGGACTGTGGTATTCCTTGGTTTGTACAAACTTTTATCTGTTTGGTGTTTTGGGAGTGCGGGGATCCACCTACCACTCTGTGTTCCAAGAACACAAGTGTGTTTCAAGTGCTTTTCAGTTGAAAATGTATAGGCATCCTGATATTTCTGTGGGAAACATATATACATTATTTATGTGGTATTAGTTGTTTTGTACAAACATTGGGTTGTGTGTGAGGAGGAGGTGGGTGAACCACTTAACTTTCAGTTTTACTAAATTAAAAATGTGTTTCCAGTGCTGAATGTTGACAAAAGGCTACATAAGCAATAATTCCAAAAGGAGCAAGTGACAGAAAAACCACTGAAAATACACACAAGAGATTCAATGCCATTGCACTTGTTGCTAGTTCAAAGTTTTAATGATTTAATGATAGGCACATTCGTCTTTTTGTATTATAAGACTTCTTCAGATATCTGTACATAAGCAATACATTAGTTATGTGATATTTATCTGATTTATCCTTCTGTCTTTTATATCACATAAGATTATGGTACCCAAGCCCACAAGTCCACAGAATCTCACTTTCAGTGACACAGAAAATAAGGTGATAATACAGGCTGTAATGTGCCATGGGCCCTTTCTGCTTGAGAGAGGACATGGGGATATGGTTGACAGAAAGGAGATTTGGAACCAGTTAGTCAATTATATCAATGCAGTAGGAGGTCACAGCAAACATTATGATCAAGTGCATCATTGGGCCACTTATATGATTTCATCCACCTAAAAGAGAGCAGTTGCAATTGTCTCAGAACAGCTGGCTATGGGGGGGTGAGGGGGGTTCTGCTACCAATGTCCCAGTGACACCAAATGAGGAGATCCTGTGTACTGTCAAAGGTCCATACTGCTCAGTGGAACCTGTGCATGGTGTGCTTGATGTTGTTGCTGATGTGGCTGGGAGGACAGGTGCATCCTAGTTGCAGCATCTAAGTAAGCTTACATATGAAAATTTTATATTCGCTTGAGAGCAAAATATATAATTTGACTAATACTTCCTGTGAAAAATGTTTTTCTATCTGTACCTATCGATAAGTAAATAGATTTATACAAGAGAGTTTTTTAGTAAACATGGGTGTGGGTGGAAGTCTCAGACAAGTTTCAGATTCAGCTATTTCTTACAGGTTATTTAAGCAATTGTGTTTTCACTGTTCCACTGTATTATTCCCATTGTGGTGCTTAATTGCCATTCTTTCCTTGCTTCATTTGTTCCAGAACCATCCTCCCTGCAAAGTGTGAAGGCATCTGCATATGGTAAGCAAATGTTTATAAGCTTATTACTGACAATTCTTTAGATACATAATTATCTGTATGTGTAAGGAGGGTGTAGTGAGTGTCTATATTGTTGTACCATCAGCAATTGTGTTACCAGTGTTACTTTGTTATCATGTATATTGGCTTAATATTTAATGTTGTAGTAATTTCATCCTTGTGTTTGTTTCTTATTATCACAGGTGATCCTGACAGTGGAAGTATAGGACTCCTACCACTTGATGTTCGAGTATTGGTAGGCTCTGATGATGATGGTGGCAAAACTGAGGCACAGTTGGGGAGTGGAGAGGTTGAATCTGACACTGAGGACATGAGTCACACATCCCTTGTATTTCCTTCAGACACAGTCAGTATGCCTGTGCATACCCATTCCACTGATCTCTCAGATATTAGACAGGTAGAGGATGACGCACTTGATCAGGGTAGTGTAGTTACTGCAGCTTCAGTGCCAGTTTACTCTGGCCATAGCCAAATTGTGGGCAGGTGCCATACAGGAGGTGTGGTCAGGGAGCTCAGAAGAGGCATGCTGTCCAACCTTCACCTGATCCTGGTGTGTCATTAAGCGCTACTTGACATATGTTTAGGGCAGTCATGGAAGCACAGGCAGAATCCACTATGCCCTTTGAGGACATGCTTAGAGTTCTAAATGTGGCACAGACTGATGTGCGTAGCTGATTCCAACATGTAGCCAATTCGATGGATTAGATGAATGACACAATGGAATTTACAGTGTCTGTGATGGAACGTCTGCTGGGAGGGGGACAGCATCCAAGTGGCCATAGGTCTGCAGCATCATCTGCCATTAGCCAATGTAGCAGTGCATGATCCTGCTTCTGTAGTGGCACTACGTCTAATGCTCTATCAGTGGTTGAGGTATCCACACACAGATGTGGTAGGACATGGGGCCGTGGACCTGGGTGTAGTAGTGAGGAGAGCTCCTCCAGTAGACATCACTGATGTTCAGGTAGCACCATCACATCTGAACAAGTGTATGACTGTGCCAGTGCAACTCCTGGCAGAGCCAGTTCTCATGGTCAGGGATGAAGACAATGAACTGATACCTCTACCATGCATGTCTCACAACTTTCTGACATACCAGGATGTAGAGCTAGCACAGAGCTTGGCTGTGTTCATGCAGACACTCATGCACACACACACACACACACACACACACACACACACACACACACACACACACACACACACACACACACACACACACACACACACACACACACATTTCACATTGAGTCCCCATACAGACACACACACACACATAACAGTTACATGAGGCATTCATGAGGCTTACAGGTCATTCTGTTTCAGTAGCCAGTTGATAATTATTTGCTTTTCTGTCTGCCTGTCTTTCTTACTCATGCACACACTCACTAGCTTTGTGTCAGCCTTGACTTCCTGCCTCCCCAAACCCCAGCCATGTGCAATTGATGATAACTGTGCCATCATCTTGTTTCTAGTTTTCGGATTCAGGGATATGTATGTATTTTTTCTGATGCATAGGGTGCACAGATAACCGCTTAGTATATCTACTGGTGATTCAATTTTGAAACGTTTACTGATTTTTACAGCCTTTTACTGTTGTGATTACTACCTTGAAATCTTTGATATGTCAACGAGGCTTATTGTTCCACTTGTGAGAATGAAGGGATAATTAGAGTTTGGACTGCTTTTTTCTATTGTGTGTATTAACAATGTGTATGGCATATAAGCTGATGAATGGCAGAAATTTATTGGTATAAGTTATTCTTGTCACATATTGATATCATTATAAATAACTATACAATGAGCGAGCACCAATAACTAAATAAAACAACCATCACAAACTGTATAAAAGTTTATTCACCTTACCACCTCGGCATAAATGCCTTCCAAGAGTTCAAAATACTAAAAGAACAAATTTCTTAAATAATCACATCAATTATGTAGCAGCAATATCAGTAGAGGGTAACAATTTAATGTACCCTTAATTAGTTAATTATATATTTCCAATTACATTCCCTGTTTAAACCTAATGGTGCCAAAGTTTGATACTTCAATGTAAACAATATTTTTTATATAAATGTGTCTTTAATCTCATCATGTTCTCCCATTTTAACATTCACTTGTTCTAAAACACAACCTCTTAAAGAACATGGGTTGCCATTGTGAAACTGTTTGAAATGCATTCCTAAAGGGCTTTCCAACCTTTCGTTTTTGATGTCTCTTATATGTTCTTATAAATTAATTTTAAAAGCTCTTTGACTTTCTCTAACATAAACCAGTTGGCATGAGCATTTTAATACCTACATTATCCATTCAGTGTTACATATAAAATCATTTTTAGGATAACATTTGACACCATTAATCTCAGGGAACCTGCTTACTAAATATTTACATATAGAACATTTATTGCATTTGAAAGTGCCTGCCCTTAAAGATATATGGTGACAACATGTATTAATTGTTGGTATAAATCTACTATGTACTACCATGTCCACTAAGCTACATCTCCTCTTATAAGATATATGAACAGAACTACTGATAAAACTGCCTAAATCTTTAACCCTAGATAAAACGGGCCAAAAATACTTTAATAAATCACTCAGCTGTTCACTCAATATTATATGTTGTTATAAAATAAATATCTTTATCTTCTTTTATCTTATTTCCCATAAAATTATACTTAGTTATCAACTGCCTATTATCTAATTGTTTATAATATTTTTAATTTTTCATAAACGTTTTGCCATTATATTTATCAAAAACTTTTAATATAGAATTTTCTACTATTTCTTTATTGTACCCTCTCTTAACAAGCATATTAACTGTATATTGTAGCTCTCTCTCTCTAAAAAAAATATCATTCTAATCACATAATTTATCCAGTCATAAAAATTTACCATATGGTAGCACTGAAATAAAGTGTGGGGGATGGCAACTAGTACCATATAAGAACATGTTCTTCAAAATTTCTATGTACTGAGGTGTGAATGTGTTCATTTACCAAACCGTTTAAGTCCAAACGTAAAAAAGTAACCTGTCTTCCTATTTGTATTTCATCAAACTAAAACCAAATTGGTTTGACTGCATATCATAAATAAATTGTTGAACCTCATCTTCACCTCCATGACATACGAAAATTAAATCATCAATGTAAAGGAAATACCTCATTACATATGTCTGAAAAGAATCTAGGATGGTATAAATATTCCAATTCAAATTTAGCCATAACTAAATTGGCATGCAATGGGGCAAAAACCACCTCATAGCTGTACTTTGAAATTGATGGAACACTTCTCCATTAAAGGTAAAGAAATTATTCTGAAGACGTTTAAAACAACACCAATTCTACAATATAATGTGACAATGAACTATTCCCCCAGAAAACAGCATAAAGCCTGTGTTCCTATTGAGTGTTTTATATTTGTGTATAAACTTTTAACAGCAACACATAACCAATACATGTTCATATCCCACTTAACATCTTTAATCTTCCCCCAAAAATCTTGGGTATCCTTAATATAAGAGAGGATTTTCATAACATAAGGCATAAGGAATTCATACAAAAAATTCCCATATTGTGTAAAAAATACTTTGTTGCTGACACTAAATGTCGGCCATTTAAATTATCTATGGCTTTATGTATTTTTGGAAGACAATAAAAAGTCACTATGATATACTGGCTACACTGAACTTTCTTTCCACATCTTGTTTGGAAAAATATTCCAAAAGATTCCCTTTGTTTAGTAGAACTGAATACTGATTCACAAGCTTCATTATAGATACTCATGTCACTTTTTTCATACACCTGAACATCATTTAAATGATCGTAACACGTTTGCATATTGGGCATGATTCATGATGACAATTCTATTTCCCTTATTGGCAGGTTGTATAACCAACTTCTGATTATCACAAAACATCTTAAAAGATGCCCATTGTTCTTTACACAAATAATATTCAACTAAATTTTTAGTTCTTAAAAATTATTAAACACATTCTCAACTGCATGATTTAAAGCCGTAGTGAAACTTTGTATATTTTCATTAGTAAAGGGTGGAATGAACTTGCTATCATATTTAACATTACTACTATCTAATGCACTATAAACATTGCATTGCATTTCATTAAATTGATCTTCATCAGAAACACATGAAAATAATAAAGTATCAGCAATACCATCTGAATTGAGTTTAATATTGTCAGTCCATTTACTGAAAAAGTCCAGAAGTTGTAATTTCCTACAGAAATGAAAAACCTCACATTTAAGAACATGTGAATGAGGCAGTACAATAGGTATAAATCCTAAGCCTTTAAAACTCATAAAGCTGTTTCTGACACTTCATATATAGATAAACTTAAAACTAATGACTTATATTTAACACCATCATAACAATCAATAGCATTTAGTCTTTTTGCTCCTACAACCCGATTGATTGTTTGTATTCTTATATTGTCCCCATCCATTTCCACCTCTCTTCTTGTCATTTGTTTGTTGTTGACACATAGAGACGTTATTTGAAAATCTTTCTGCATGTGCTAAAAGAGTCTGTGCTGGAGGTAATGGCGGAAACTCCCCACCTTCACTCTCTCCGTCTTTTTCTGTTTCAGTAACTTTTGACATAAAAGAAACTGAGGGAGATTTCTTACCTCTCACCTTCTGAGAAGATGATGCTATGTGATTTGATATCATTGGACTACTCACACACATTCTACTTAGGTGCATTTTCAACAAATAGTAAGCAAATACCTGCCATTCATTCGTGTTCCTACTCATTTATTTTCCTGTTCCAGGTTCAACACTAACCTTGATAGTCCTGCAGTTACAACTGTCCCAATTTGGGCCTGACTCCTTCTGATGGTAGCAGTACGAAGCCATTATATGGGTAAGTAAAGACTGTGAGCATTGCCTGATATCAGTTTTACTGTATGTATGTGCATAGGATGAAAGTTGTACCCCTTATGTGACCAGCATGTGTGCTATCCATTGCCTCTTGGCCAGAGTGAGGGCATATGGTACACACCTACATCTGTCTACAACCATACCAGCTGGTGGTTCCTCCTGTCAGTCTTCACCTCCATATGGCTGTGCTGACCTTGCCAGTGGTGGTGGAATGTGTGCCCCTTCCTCCTGGTGTCACTGTTGCAGCAGTTTTCTCAGAATAATATTGTGTAAGATAACACAGACAGTGATAATTTAGGCACAAGAACTGGGATCATACTGCAGGACCCCCCTCAATGTATCTAGGCACAGAAACCATGACTTAAGCAGTCCAACCACATACTCTATGATATTTCTTTTTTGAGTGTTTGCCTCATTATAGCATTCCTCCATGAGTGTGTGTGCATTTCTGATGGGTGTCATCTGCCATGGTTCAAGTGTATTCCTTGCATCCTCCAGTAAATGGTCTCATGGGATATTCCTCCTAGAAAACCTCTAGCAGAGCTGTGATTTGTGTCAAATATGAAAGTTGTAGTAACTGCCAGGGTTGCCAGCACACACATTCAGGATTATTCCCTTAGTGTTTCACATGACCTGTCAGTTAATGGAGTAGAAGCATTTTCTGTTTATGTGGACCCTTCCCTGTTCCACAGGTGGTGCTTTGATCTCAATCTGTGTGCAGTCTATGGCACCCATGGCTTCAGGTAATTGTGCAATGCAGTAGAAATCCTGCATAGTTGTAGCTTTGTCCTCAGGGGTATGGGGAAAGTATATATAGTCATTAGCATACTGCAGCGTAGCATTCAGGAACTGATGTAAGATTCTGGATGCTGATGCCTGTGACACCCTCAGCATGTCCCCTGTTGGTCTCTGGAAGGTTCCTGTGTCTAAAATTCTGAGTGCTACACATACCTTGGTCTCCACTGGCATTGGTTCCCCTCTGTTTGCCCTTGCTGTTGGTTGAGGGTGACAGAGGTTGCAGAGTTCCTGGAGTGTGTCTCTATCCACTCTGTAGTGGTCTACTTTTTCCACCTCATGCAGGTGTTAAACATGGTCTAAACACTTTTCTCCTCCTTGTCTAAGGTCTATCATCATCATCATCAGCAGCAGCATACACTTGAGCCTGTTGTACATACACAAACAGAAGAACAATAGCAGCCCCTAACATTTTTCTGTCTAGTGTAGCTTCCATGATTGTATTCCAATAGGTTTTGGAATTCAAGGCAAAGCCTGCAAAATGTGTACACAACTGCTTTATAGCTTGTTGAATAGCTCCACCATTTTTGATTGATTGATTAGCATACAATTCAGCTGCTTATGCTGTAATTAGCATACCACACTATTTATCATGTTTGTGCAGTTCTACATACCATGTAGAGCTGCTTACCTAATACAAATCAGCACACTACCGTGTGCGCATTGCACCATGACCTGTATATGGTTTTAATGAGCCATGTAGGGTTTATTGAATCCAGCCCATAATATTTGTTTTTAAGTGTTGATAAGCATTCTGTTATTACACTGTGACTAACTAGCTTTTTATCAAAACAGAAAGGTAATTAAATTGTTTTATTTATTTCAAGTCTGCTTAAATATTTAAGTTTCATTTATAGTGACCTGTGTGGTGATACTACTTTGTACTTTTTTGCTCTCTTCCATCTTTTAGCCAAAAAAGTTATCTGTTTGCATTTTTTAGTTTATATTTTAGTTAGAAGATATGGGGAGATTGTGTTTCTGCATTATTTTACAAGTTTATTTCCACAAGTTGAATTACTATAAAAGTTATCTATTTGTATTTTAAACCCTGCTGGGCCATAGCCTGGTAGTTCAGTTCACAGTGGTTATAGCACAAATATGTATTACTGCTGCCAGATTTGAGCCTTATTCATTTATTACTGCATTTTTTCCATAACAGTGTTACTGGTAATTTTCTGCATAGCCTGGTGCCTTAAACTGTAGTAGAAGTTGAATAGAGAGAATTGTCTCTCCTCCAGTTTGTGCTTCATAGTGATGTTAATCATTTACCTCCTTTAACCTGCATTCTGCATCTGCCCCATCTCCCACTAACACAGTAAGCTAAAGTTTTTGAAAGAGCTCTAATATTACCTATATTTGATTGACTACCAATCTAGCCAGTTTGTTTGCTCCTTGAAAAATTTTCTCAACTGCCCCACCATTTTGCTGTTGTGGTTTTATACGTCTGTGTCTTTGGTCTCTACCCTTATGGTAATCTGATTTCCAAAGTCCCTCCCTCCCCTCTGTCATTGCTACTGTCCATTGTATAAGCTACGTATGTATCCTTCCCATACATTGTTTTCCGTAGATCCAGGATACTGAGTGCCACCCCAGCAAACCAGTATTGCTCTTGAATAAACTTTCTCTACTCCTGCTCATTTTCCTAGAGCTCAGCAAAGCTTGGGGGTCCTAGCTTGCATTCCAGACATGTTTTACTTGTATCCAGTGTCATCCAGGCAAAATTAAGTGCCTTTGATTGCTAAATCACACCCGCTTAAGTTATTTTGAGTGATCACTACTGTTTCCTGTTTTTATGTGTGCATTTCACTGAATGTTTTGTAAAAAAATGCTCTTTGTCTCAGTGTTACTTCTGTAAGACTGTCTTGAAATTGCCTTCAGCAAGGAATTTCCAGCTAGTTGTTTAATTGATATCTCTTCTGTGTTTTTACATTAGGAGGACTGGGTTTATTTGTCTTGGGGCAGGATGTATTTGCCTGATCTATATAAGTTGGGAAATAAATGAAAAGGCTCATAGTGTAGTCATTTTGTTGGCCAGAGGGCTCATTAGCTAGTTTTATATTTTTCTGTGCTGCTATAAATTGTGCACATCTGCATGAATTAACAGTGCCCTGAACAGTAGCAAACACCTAGCAAGTAAATTTTCTCTGTAGAATGGTCCGTAAAACTATATCCTGTAAAGAAGCAATATATAGCAAATACCTTGTGCACCAACAAGCTTAGAGCAGCTAGAAGGGCTTTGAGTGGCAATACATTTAAATTTACTAGCATTAGATATTATGTAAACAGTAATTGTAATAGAATTTAGTACTATTTAGCACAATCTGCCCTAATAAATCACCTGTAATAACCTTCTATCCCCATTACATCACCCCCTTGTAGCCAATGAATCCATGGACTGAACAGCATGGATATGCAATTTTCTAACCTCTCTGTACCCATCATGGGGGATATGGGCATTTTGAGACAATGTAACAATTGTTTTATTTTACTGACGGACACTTAATCCTTAAAGGAGCAAGCACAGTGTGTGAGAGGTGTACTTACACAATGACACTGCAGGCTAAACTCTCACATACAATTGTACATCAGATTGCTAAAACCACACAAATACCCTCCTCACATACCACACAATACACACATAGACTAATGTATATTGAGACACTTAAAAGCAGTCTCCCTAACAGGAAAGGTTACCTAGACTACCCATTGTCAAAGCTATACCTCAGCAAGCCAAAGGAACTCAGAAAAAGCCACACTTAACACCACACAAAGTGTAGCCCCAAACACTAGACCCCTAAGGCAAGTAAACAGATTTTGCAGGACTCTCATTATAGGAGACTCCATTGTAAGACATACTGATGTCACTCTAACCAGGCTGAACAAGGAAAAGATAACTGTTAGTTCCTTATCTGGATCCAGGATCCACCAGATCATGCACACATCCAAGTCATTATGCAACAGATACCAGTATGATTCCATCATAGTCCATGCAGGTGTAACTGACTAAAGATGCACCACCCTGGATTATATGAAAAGAGATATTATTGAGCTTTCAGACTATGTGCCTCAGGCTAGTAAGAGACTAGCATTCAGCAGCATATTACCATCACCAAGAGTGATGACACCATATGAGCAAAAAAAGAATGATTGATTTCAACAGGCTGCTTTTCTCATGTCATTCTAAGGTGATATAATATTGTTCAGCTTGGGAGGACATGATGAACAGAACACGTTGCTTTGCCAAGTTTGGTCTGCACCTTTCCCATCTAGGTTTTCAAATACTGGCTAAAACTTTATCCACCCCCACAGTGACATATTACGCAATGCCAAATAGAAAAACATACTGACATAGCAAAATCAGCTCAACTGAACCTCAAGGTGTTACCGATCAATGCCAGCAGCCTAAATAAATAACTACGTTCTCTGTAAAACTTCCTCACACTTGAGAATATAGGCACCTGTACAGTTAACAAGACATAGTTTAAAGTGGCAGAGAGTGTCCTGGCAGTGCAAGGTTTCAGTGCCTTCCACTCTATTACACCATTAGCTGCACAAATGAGGACTAAATGTGGAACTGTCTCAATATACTTCAGTAACAAGCATACCTCTAAGGTGGGCAAACAGGATGATGTGCTGGAGTTCCTCCATGTGCAGATTACCATAGACAAAATCCTGTACCATATCCTAGCCAGCTACGGGCCACCGTTCATGTCTCAAGAAGCTCCCAGTGCATACTAGGAATTACTGGAGACTCTTAACATCCAACCCAACACTCTATTCCTGGGTGACTTTAACTGCCCCTGTATAAACTGTGAATATTATATGGCCTCATATCTACAGCCACAGAGATTCCTGGATTTCATAAGTATAAGCACCCTTGACTGATAGTGAATACGCCTTTTAGAGGCTATAACATGCTGGGCCCCTCACAAATATGGGAGAATGCTCCATCCCTCAATGTCTCATTATCACAGTGTGACCATAAAGCTATGTCCTTCAAAATCAAAATCAGCTCTGTAATCCCATTAAAACCAGTAACAGTTAGTAACTATTCCAAGAGAAATTACCTTTTGTCAAGTGATGGTTTATCAAAATTCAGTGCCCAGCAAAACCCCAAAAGCACAGCAATCTATGCTGAATTACTCTCAGAAACATTGTACAACCATATCAATGGCTGCATATAGACTGCTGTACATACCACAAGTAATCCCAGAACTAACCTCAGACTCAAACTGCCCTGGTTGCATTCCAAATAAAATGGGATATTTATTTATTTATTTAAGTTTTATGACCAGGGAAGTCCACTGGGCTATAACACACCCGTGTTCAGTGAATGTCCAGGGAGAAAAGCTCCAAAAATTACAGCTACAATGATTAAATGTTTCAAAAAACACAATAGTATGTAGAGAAAGTTAAAACATATTTACATAAGAATAAACAATTTTTCATATACAACAAAAGGATAAAATATGGCTAAAATCAGAAAGGGTAAGTCCCATAAAGATAAAAACTATCTCATCAAATTCTATAGGCAACTAAGAGGGCTAATTAGGTCAAGAAAAGCCACCTTTGATGTTAAGATAGCCTCCCAGGTGAAAGATAAACATAATGCATCTGACAGGTGTTATTTGCGATGCCATGAAAATAATTCTCATGGAAATTATCAATAAGGACATCGGAGAACTCAAGACACTGGATACATCCCAATTTGGCTTTGTCAAAGGAAGGTCATACTTGATGAATCTAGTTAACTTCTTTAAAAAGGTCACCAAGTCAATGGATGAGGGTAAAATGGTACATACTGCCTACCTAGATCTGGCTAAAGCATTTGATACAAAACTCCATTCATGCATGTCAACAAACTTATGGAACTAGGTTTACACCCCTTTACAACATGCTGGATAGCTAGCTGGCTCACTGATAGGATGCAGGAGGTTAGAATCAGTGTGGCCATGTCTACAAAGAGCCTGGCCACCAGTGGATTCCCCCAGGGCTCTGTGGTAGGCCCACTCATCATTGGAATCTACTTCTTAGATATTAAAGACAATGTCAAAGGTCTCTGGATAACCATAGGTTCATAGGATGGTACTAGGCTTTTGGCCCCAGGGCCTATACAAGCCTCGCCATAACAATTCCCTGGCTATTTCTTTCCACAGTATTTACTTCCCTGGACCCCTGTCTAGTAGGGAGACTGACATGATCCCTGGGGTGAATTTCATATCTCCCATCCAATCATCAAGGTTCCTTTTGAAGAGGGCTAAAGAGGCTCTCTGCTTGACATGTACAAGCAGTCTATTCCAGAGTATGGGGAGTCTCTGGGTCAGAAACCTATCCCTCCAGCATGTTTTGTTCATTGAGATGACAAGGTTTAGATCCCTGGAGCGTGTTTCTCTGAGGGATTGGGATTTCTTTAAGTGTAGCATGTCCAACAGCTCTGGGTTTGACATGGCCTTGTATGCTAAGCAGGGATTGCCTCTGAGTAGACGATATGTGACAGACTATAGGTGGAGTTCTTTTAGACGGTCAGCATAGGGCATCTGCTTTAAGTCTGTGATTCTTTTAGTGAGGTATTTCGGTGGCCTTTCCAGTTGTTGCAGATGTCTTGAGAGGTACATACCAAATGGGGCATTGTATTCTATAATAGGTCTAATGAGGGATGAGTACAGTGGGACAATGACCTCCTTTTTTCTGGATGAAAATCCCTTAGTGATGAGGTGTGCCACATAGAAGGATTTCCTGACTGTTGTGGCAATGTGGTTATCGAAGGTGAGACCACTGTCCATCTGTGTCCCTAAGTCTCTTATCACACTTTTGGTGTTTAGTGCACTGCCACCTATGCGGTAATTCATGGGTGCATGCTTTTTTCCAAAGGGGATAACTATACATTTCTTGGCACTGAGCTTGAAGCATCTGTTTCTGTAAGGCCCTACCATAGAATATCCATATCATTTGGGGATTCAATAATGATTCCCAGTTTGCAATCATCTGCGAACTTTGTTAGCTAGAGTCCCTTAGTGTCGGCCTGTACTTCAGAGAAGTAGATGCCAAACAAGAGCAGTCCCAAAACTGAACTCTGAGGTACTCCACTTGTCACTTGTCTGGAGATGGATTTGGAGTCGGCTACTTTCACAGAGTGGGTTCTGTCAGTAAGCCAGTTGGCAACCCATCGAGTGATGTAGAGATTAATGCCCAGCTTAGTAAGTTTATCTATAATTCCAGAGTGGGGGATGGTGTTGAAAGCCTTGGCGAGGTCCAGATAGGCTGTGTGGACCACCTTACCCTTGTCCACAGCAATGGAGACTGATTTGAAGATTCCAAGTTTGCAGATGGCTGTAAACTGGAAACAGTTATCAAATCCCCCCAAGATGAGAACACCCTTCAGGAAGGTCTAATACAGAAAAACTCTTGCTGCCAATGCCATGGCTTAAAACTCAATACCAAGAAATGCATTATAGTACCCGTTGGAAAGTCCACCACCCCAGCTTACTGCTTCATCAGTAAAATACCCTTAACAGTTGATTCACTAGTCAGGGATCTGGGAACCCATGTAGATAGTAACCCTGCCTTCAACCAACATGTGACCAAGGTAGTAAGAAAATCTTTCTAGTTTGCTCAACATATAAATAAGGGCATGGCATCTAAGTCCAGAGATGTCATTAGACCACTGTACTCTGCCTCATTAGACCCATCATAGAGTATAATGTCCCCTTTGATATGTACCTGACCAGACTTATGCAGATCAAAAATAGATAAAGATAAACTTACAAAACAGTGGGAGAGTGCCCTGATTTATACCTGGTCAGTGCTTTGTTTCTGTAGTTTTTTTTTCCCTTTGGGGTTGCTTGGGTGTGCTTGTGGAGCTTCAGTCATTGTTGGAATTATTCAGCAAGAAAAAGCTCTGTTCAACATAAGAAAACTCACACTTGGTTGTTTTTAGTAAAAAATCTTTATTAGACAGATAAGCTGCTTAGAAGACTGATTTTACAGTGCTGATAACAGGCTTTTTATTTTACAACTTGTGGGTAGATCATGGTGGAGTTTCTGCCCATGTAATTGTGTGTGTGTGTGTGTGTGTGTGTGTGTGTGTGTGTGTGTGTGTGTGTGTGTGTGTGTGTGTGTGTGTGTGTACTTCAATAGTTAGTTAGGAATGCCTCCTATTTTCAAAATAGGTAGGAGTAGCCCAGAATGAGTGGGAATGTGGGTGTTTATATGTTAAAAAATAAAAATAATAAAGATTTTTTTAAAGAAAAGAAAATAATTTTTAAAAGGATAATAAAGATAATATCCTTGTTAATTTTTCATTGAAGATGGTTTAGCGTTTTGTGAGCATTCTATTAAACTGAACTTTAGAAGCATATAAATCACTTAAAATCTTTGTAAGTACACAAGGAGATATGGACTAGGTTTCTAGGGACCGTCAAGGTTATTTCTTCCCTAAAAAAATGTACTTCGCTTTTTAATAGCAAGGAGAGTATGTTAAAATATCTTTTTATCTTTTGGATTGAATGCGAAGAGTCACCTAAATTCTGCAGCAGTTTCGATTACCTTCATCAGATTTGCCTAGCTTTTGTTTCTAAAGGAAAACTGGGAAGCAATATGGAACACAATGTGTCTTGTTGGTGAATCTGGTCTTCTGTTCATGTAGACGTTTCCTTAAAGATGTGCAGTCCCATGTAATTTTTTTTTAAACTTCAACTGATAACTTAATTTTATTTATTTTGTAGGTTGTACTAGCGAATCCAGATCATATTTTGTGTTGCCTGTCTAGTAGAAACTGCTGTGCTGCACATCAATATGCCTGTTCTGTGTCCTATTTACTAATTTAAAAAATGAACAAGCATAGGAATCTGTCTAGTTCCAACCTCACCACCATGAGTGTTGAGGAAAAAAAACAGAGAAAGTAGTGGTCTTAAAACTTTGTTGATGAGCTCAGTGACAATAATTCCCAAAACTCATGAAAATGAGGCAGAGTTCCAAAGCAACATGCCTTTACTCATCATAGACAAGCCATCCTCAGTAACAAAAATCAGAAATATTTTACAATGTTAAACATATCAGCTTTTATACACAAAGAAGCAGGCGTAGAAAATGCATGTATTATTTAATTTAAAATAGCCTATTCAAGGCAAGCAATATAAACAGGGTCGTAAAAACTTCATTTTAGAACAGCAAGTGACCACCCCCACAGACTACTGATTAGGCCAAACTAAATCCTAGTTAAGGAAAACACTACCTATCTATTTGCAACCCATATTCCCAAATCAGCTATTAAGAAAAAGCATAGCATACATATAAAAAGACTGACTTTTAACTAAAATCGCTTTTGGCTAATTAATGCAATAAAGCCTTCATCAGGTCTGTGACAAGAACTAAAATTATATACACAGGTAGATAAAAGAGTTAAGTAGATTGATACAGAAAAAACATAGCTATCTAACCACAAAGATTATCTAACTAGAACACTATAAATATAAATATATATCTAACGTGTATTTGTATGTAAGTTTATTTAACTCAGAAAAATATATTTATAAAAAACTAATTTTATTTACAGCTCAGAAAAAAATGTCAGTGCTTTGCAGTTAAAAATTAAATTGTCATGACAGATTTTCTGTTTGCAGTCCCAAAAAACATTTACAAATGTACACTATCATGAGGATATCTTCAGCTGTAGTGTGCTTAAATCTAAAGATAAAATAGATTAAAATGAAATAAAGTACTGTATAAGTGTCCTATTGTACAAGTCGATAAGCTAAGGTTTGTAAGTAGGAGACAAAGTTGCTGTCTACTCATGCTCCAGTACTCTGTTCCTTTGTTGCTCGGCTGGGACCACATGGGTTACCATGTTTGTAGTTCTTCACCAAAGAGGAGAGACCATAGCTTTCAACCTCCTATCTCTAAAATGAGAAACACTAGCCCTAGTAATATGGAACAAATGGGCAAAATGTAGAACACATACTAATGGCTTACTAACAGCTTCAACTAGGAAGGTCATAGGATGGTTAAAATATGATGGTTTTGTTTATAAAAAAGATCTTTTAATGAAGCAATATGATTAATTTCTCTTTACCGTGGATATCAGTTAAAACTTTCCTACACTGAATGTGTAATAGACCCTTGCAATCTGGAACTTTGAGGAACATGAACTTTTTAAGACCCCAAGCGAGGACATTTTCTTATAATGAGGTATACTGGAGAGGTATGTTGAACACCCAAACACCACTAAAGACAGAAATAACAGTACCTATCCCTGTAGCAATATGCCCTGCACATACTGAAAATACATGAGTGATTACGACTACTTTATTTGCACCAACAACCAGAAAAAATACCCTAGTAAAGTTCATGGGGACTGTAACACAGAAACAATAATTTACAAAGTCCAATGCATTAGATGTCAAACTTTTTACATAGGGAAAACTATTAATAAGCTGAAAATCAGGGTTGCCAGACACCTAACTGACATCAGATATGGAATATCAAAACCAGACCCCAGATTTAATAAAATCTGTGTAGGCATAGTGTAGAGCCTACACGGAAAGTACCATGTCCATGTATGTATATCCCCCTCGGTAATGTGCCATGAATATTAATGAAGGCACATTACTGAGGGATAGCTGAGGGAGGCATTATTGAATCAGTGTAGGGAGTGTGTCACTAACTGTGTCCGTAGATGAGTAACACATCCCCTGCACTGTCCAGGTGCCTCATAGCAATATATTCAATGTAATAATTTTTTTTATTTTTTTATTTTAAAGTTTGGAAAGTGTGGCATGCAGTGATTGACACATGCCAGACATCTAAAAATAGAAACTGGATAAATTTAATTTATGATTCAAAGGTCAACTTTAAGAATAGCTTAGCAGGTTTGCACAACGCGATGCAGCACTTAGTGCTTAAACTTGGCTCAGAGGTATATGTAAACATATAGCAGCAGTCCCCATATCCATGTAGCCAACTTGGTAGAGGTATGGCCTTATGTGCAGTAGGCGCTGGGATAGAATATATGGAAGGGAAGTTAAGCAATTATTATCTAAATTATCCCAATTATTTTTAAATAATGATCTGCTGTGCTCAGCTAAACTCTGCTAAGCTGTGCTAAGCCATGATAAGCACTGCTAAAACAATCACTAAGCATTGCTGAGCATTGGCAGTTTAAGCACAGCTCAGCTCAGCTAAGCTGGTTTGTGCAGTGCCAAGCGATGTGATGCATTTTTAAAAATGGCCCAGTGGTGTATAAGGGAAGGAAAATAGGCTTATTTAAGTGCAACAAGCAGGAATACAGCATAACCTGTTGGAGTTTGAACTGTGCAGGAACTATGGCAGATGTTGGAGAGGGAGTGTGCTTCCGGGTGCATTGGTGGGGCATTCTGGAGTCAAGGATCATGATTGGACTCCTTGTGAAAGACCATGATGTCTGGCTACTGCAGGGCTAGTGCCAGGGATCAGAGTACAAGGCAGAGGCATGGGACTGGCTAGCACACGGTCCCACCAGTGCAACAGGTATCCCCTGCACAGGTGAGCAGGTCTGTCACCATCATGATGATCTGAAGCAGCAGAAGAGAGGACATCTGGACACCTAGGTCCAGGATGCTTGGGATGTTAATGCCCCACATGTTTGTAAGTATTGTTAGCATTGTTTTACCAATACCTACTCTGGATGTGTGATAGACAGGTACACATAATTGTGTGCTTCTCTCCCTACAGCTGCAGAGGAGAGAGCTCGCAACTCAGAGGCCCACTCAGGGTGACTGGCCAGGTTGTGCCATGAGTGTGGTGAGTACAGATGTATCTTGCAATCTATAGTCATATAAGCAAGACAGAGTAAATTATTAACTGCCATTACGTATATACAGTTTTGACTGTATTGCAATGAATGTGGTTTTAATCCTGGACTGCAATAAGTGAGTACTGCCAAGTATAGTGCAATAAAGATTTAAAGCATGAAACCTGATAATGTTAATGAAATAAAGTTTATTTTCCAGTAATTGTGGAATTACAGCTGTATTGCAACACCTGCATTATATAAACTGTTGTGCAATAAAGACTTGAAAATATAACAATAACTGCATGATGGCACTCCTAATAAAGCTGTGTTGTGCAATATATGTGTAAGTAGGGCTGTTGGTCATGATGTCGAGTATGACATCTGCTCTGAAATAACAACACAAAGAATTCCACTAAGTGACTCAAGGTTAGCTAAGGAAGAGTGATGCTAAACTGTAGAGTTAGAGCTGTACTACAAGATATATGCATTATGACATTTGTTTTGCATGAACATCTGAAGTAATACCAGGAACACCCAAGGTAGATTGTGTATATCAGGATTGTCTTGTGTTAACCATTGTATTTCAGCTATATGCATTCCTACTCTGAGGTACGGTGCTGCAAGCAATTATGAAACTGTAATAGCCGTAGACTGCAAGTATACTATCTGCAACTGTATATGGATCAGGTAGCCAACCCAATACTTCAATATGGTTTGTACACATCACAGATACTTAGCATCTATAACAGGAGATAGAATGCTAAAAATAGCGAATGCTCTTCTATTGAACTTAGAAACGCGAAACCTTAAAATTTCGAAGGAACAGATCAGCAAATTTTTTCCCCAGGGAAAAAAATTTGCTGATCCAAATCCAAAAAAAAAAAAAATGTGCAGGCAAAATAAAGTGGGAGGCTCCACCCCCCCCCAACTTGAATATATCAACTCCAAGATCACACCACAGTGGAGAAAACAGCAAAGTCCGGAGAACAGCCATCAATTTTTTTCCCCTGGGAAAAAAAATCGATGTTCCGTGCCTCCGACATTTTCAGGTTTCACGTTTTAAAGTTTGATATAAGAGTGTTCGCTAATTTAAGTGTTTGCTGTTTTGATATGAACCCAATATTTCCACCCACTAAGAGTTTATTGTGTAAACCTGCATTGCATGTAGTAATGTACAGTTTACCTAGTATTTCTGTCATGCAAGAAACTAATGCATGTGTGTTCAAATGTCACTGCAGTCTTGTATAAAACTGTACTACTAATACCAGGTCATATTTTGTTTCCAGGTGAGCACTACCTATATATTAGACAGTCAATAGTTAGCAGTGGTGTAGTAGTTCAGTTTGTTAAATGCTGTGCCTGATGTACATTTTGTCACACACAGACTAGGGTTCGAATCCAGTGACAAGTACTAGCAAATATTACTGAATCAGTTATGTATTGTTAACAGATGTTCTCCCCACAGGAATTACAGGTAAATGGGTGCAGTAGCCCTTATTATGGGTTAATAATTTGTGTGTTCAGATGTAACAGAGTGTTACAAGCAGTGATCAGGAATGTGATAAGATGTCATAAAATAAAGGCAACAAGTACAATACTAAAAAAAGTTAATACCATACCTCTCAGCTGTACAGATTTTCTCACAAAGTCCAGCTTTTTGCCTCATATTTTTGGTCTGTTCCTCATACAAATTGTGTTATTTTGACAAATCATTTGGATGACTTAAGGATTAAAGTCAAAAACTAATGACACTCATTTGAGTTTCAGACTTCATACCCTTCAGAAAATGTATGGTAACACAAATCTTGTTATTCTAGCAACTTTCTATGTTTATAGGAGGAATATTTAAACTGTGTCCCTATTTTTGGGTCTTTGTCCCTCCATTTTGTCAGGCTTTGTCCAGATTTCTTGCAGTAAGAGGTTGAGAGATATGGTTAATACATTAAATAAATGGTGTAATCTTGGTATGGCTGTATGCCTGGTGTGTCTGTGAATGTCTGCTGAAGGTCTAACCCCATGCCTGCCAAGGAAGGCATGATAATCTTATACTCTCTGTACTGTGCATGATACACGTTTCTCAAGTGTCACGGACTGTGATCACTGTTGCCTAATCTCTGTGTCACAGATCTATCATCAGCATGATTATGTCAATAGCACAGTCACACTACATCAATGCACAGTACACCTTGGTCGTCATATAGATCCACCTGACATGTAATAGTCCTCTGTAGTTGTGTACTGTAGGTGTTACAGCTTGGCCCATACTGTCCCATGTGGATAGCTTGAGAAGTATGTACGTGCTGCAGCAGCTATAGGGCACTGTTACACATAAAGGAAGGGCAGACGTGTAGAGTATATAATAGTACTGTTGCAAAATATATAGCCTATATTGGTATTAATGGACTGTATACACCCCACCCCTTATCTTCATCATAATTTATTATTGTAATACATCAGTTATGGTTTACTATTAACAAATGTTGTTCTCTAAATGTTATGTTAGCCCTTGTGTTCTATTATTGTTATATATTACAGTAGTTGCATACTAACATAGCCTGTTGAATTACCTATGTTGTTGGCCTTATGCCATAACTGTTACTGGCATGTTGTTATTATACTGACTGTTATATCACCTATTGTTGTGTTCCATATACTATGCAATTTTATGTTGCTGGGCCTCCCCTACCTCAGCTGGCCATGGCACTGGGTCCCAGCACTGCTGACACCCAAGCTAGCAGTGCCCCCTCTGCTGGTCCTGCACCACCTATGGGTGGAACTGCCTAGCTAGGTGGATGGGGCCCATCCACCCTGGGAGTGGGATCAGAGGGGGAGTTGTCAGCCAGGATCAGCTACCGGTGATGGTGTGCAGGATAACTCATCAAGGGTATGAGAATCATCTGAACCAGGCTGTGGGCAGACTCACTAACCTGGAGGGGCAAGGTGGCCCCAGCGCCCAGCCTCCAGCACTGCCACCTTTGGGGCAGTGAAGGAGAAGTGTTGACTGCCAGTGGATGGGGAGCTCAGTCACACTGCTGCCATCTGGAGGCACATGGATCTATGATTACACAACAACCTCCCCATCCAAGGTGTTTACGCCCCATCTTGTGTCACACCTCCACTGTATGCTGTCTTGTCTGTCTGTAAATGCAACCTCTCCTACCCAACTTACCTCCCCACACATACCTGTCCCACAAAAAAAATGCCACCCCATACATAGGTCTCCATTTCACACCGGTGTCCACTGGACACAATTAATTATTACATTAATTAATGAATACAGCTATGTTGCACTCACTCATCTCTCTGGGGTGTATGGCTCCAAATTCCAAATTCTGTACAACCTGCACAGCTGTTGCTTACAAAAAATGGAGAGCTATGGTCCATTCCTGCACCCATTCTGCACATCCCTACCTGCCTTTCATTATGTTTTTCCCCTGCTTGCCCCCATTCCACCACTTTCCTATCACCCCTTTTTTCTTTTCTTTTTTTATTTTTAGCACAGGTTTAACTGGAGCTAAGTGGCTCACTGCACCATGCAAGCCCGAGCAAACCCATTTAAAACTGCCTTAATCATCTTATGTGTTTCTGACAGTGTTAGGCACATCTGCAAAATATTCACCCCTGCCAATTCTCCAACCCAGGCCCCTGTTAACTGCAGCACAGTGCATTAGCCCATGAGGCCACTCGGCTCTGAATTAAAGCATGTGTTTCCACCAACATATCCTGATTGCCACTGACACACTGACAGTGTATGTGGGACTATGATGCAGACACTGCACCAGTACACAGCCAAATAAATTATAATGGATGTATGAGATACCTGGGATAGCAGGTATAGCTGTCAACTGTATAGACTGTTGCAGAATGTCTGCAGTTGTGCCCCCTAGTTTTGGCATGGTTTTCACAAAAAACATATGCATCTGCTAAACTACTGGCAAGTCATTAAAGATTGAGGTTAGACAATCATGACAGACATTTCAGTGTCACATTCATACCCATCAGAAAACACATGCTAATACAATTCCAGGGTCACAGACTATATGCATGCCCATATATCTTGCAAATACACCTGCTACAGCAGTAACTCAGTAGTTCAGTCTGTTAAATGACTTGCATGCAGTACATTCCGCCACCCACAGTCCTGGGTTCGAATCCAGTGTGCTGTACTTCAATTCCATTCTTGTGAATACAGCAAATAATGACCGAGTCATGCAATTTTAACCAAAACTGGTTGCTGCTACTGAATTAACTGCTATACATGTTAACAAGTCAAAGGCCTGTAGCTAGGGACACACTACACATATTTGTAGCCTACCTATATCTTGCCTACTACTACCTGATTGGCACTGTTAATTAACAGATGTACCTTAAGCACATGCCTCAACTAGACTGTTATGGGTACCCTCACCTGGATATGGATGTATACAATTTCATCTCAGTGCCCTCACCATGTATCCCTGTGTTATTTGGAAACCCCAAGATCCACAAGAGTATCGAGGACCCCCCCACGCGTCAGCTAGTGAGTGCCAGAGGTAGCATCACCTATGCGGCGGCCAAAGTTGTGGACGCTATCCTTAAAAAATATGTGGTATGTTTACCACATATTTCTAAAGACTCTTGGTCTTTTTTGGAGAAGGTTTGATCAATTATGTTCAACAGAAGTTCTTACCTTTTGACCATCGATGTTATTGATTTATATTCTTCCATCCCCCACAAGGTTGCAGTTGAATGGATCCAACTGGAAATGTCTTTTCATTAAGCACCAACCAAAGAGATATCTATGGTAGGTGAATTGTTGGATATCATCTTGACTTGCAATTTTTTTACATTTAATAATCGATGGTTCCACCAGTTGATTGGAGTCCCGATGGGGTCCCCTTGTGGGGCCAGTGTAGCCAATTTAGTCATGGCCCATTGGGAAAGAGTTTTTGTCCTTTCTAGTGCCATTGTACAGGAGAAAGTTTCTCTGTACACAAGATTTTTGGATGATATTTTCATCCTTTTTAATGGCACATTAGATGAGGCCCAGGAATTGGTTGTTAGTTTTAATAATTCTTCTGTTTTCCTGAAATTTACATCAACCATTGATTCGGAAAGAATAACTTATCTAGATGTGGAGCTTTCCAAGGACAGGGGTCAGGGCCAGTTTTTAGCTAAAATCCATCGTAAACCGACCTTCTCCAATTCCTATTTGCACTTTGACAGTGACCATCCGGCCCACCAAAAAAGAGCTATAGTTAAGGGCCAACTTGTCAGGGCTGCAAGGATGGTATCAGATGATAGTGATTTCCTCGATGAGTGTGAGTTTATTTCCAACTTGTTCTTGTGTCGAGGATATCCGGAGGCTTTGATCGTCGAGTTGTGCTCAGAGGTTAGGGCCAAGAGGGCTAATGGTTATTTTCAACCTATTTTGGGCTGCTCTGATACCGAATCAACCCCTCAAACCTCTCGACCCGACCACCAGGATAGCAAGCCCCAGTTTAATTTAATTTTGACTTTCAACTTGGATGCCAATGAAATAGTGGCTATAATCAAGAGAAATTGGCATTTGTTATCATCTGATTTGTTTGGAGGCACAGGGCTCCACCAGTTTCCATTGGTGATATTCAGGAAAGGCCCCAACATTAAAGACATTTTGGAAACAAGACACAACTGGGTCACCACATGATCTGGGATGTACAAATGTAATGTGTAGGTTTTGTAGATTTGTCAAGGTGGGCACAGCCTTTTCGATCAGGAACAGGAAGTTCCTCATCAGAGGGCGGTATAACTGTGCCAGTACACAAGTGGTATACCTTGCCCAATGTTCGTCTTGTCCCAGTTTTTACATTGGTAAGACTGATAGGAAGCTACAGGACAGAATGTATGAGCATTTGTATGCCATTAAGAAAAAGAAAATGGACAATGCCTTGGCCACACATGTACACGAAAACCCAAGCCACGAGTTCACATTCTCGGTCATTGACCAACTGGGTACTGGTAATATGGGGGGGCCAGACTCACTCAGATTGGAGTGTAAAGAACTCATGTGGCAGTTGAAGTTGGAGGCATATCACCCCCCAGGTCTTAATAGCTCGCTATCTATCAGTTGTTTCCTTAAACTAAGAAGTTTAGCGAGGTGACGAGTTTAGTGATGATAGGGGTTATTCTGGTATAGTTGTATTATTTGTTGAGGCATTTCTAGCTTCTGGTCTTTTAAATAAATCAAATTAAACAATTTAATTTTAATCTTAATATTGACCAAGTTTAATGACATCTATCCACCTTTTGGCGTTGCATTAGGAATAAAAATAAAATTAAAATTAATATAAATTCAACTAGTTTGATTTGTAATGTAATTTAACAATTCAAAATTTATGAATTAATTTTTAATTGATGGTGAGCTATGTCCTTAGATTTAGATATAGAATTTCAGATTTAGATACAGTTTTAGTTATAGTCATGTTGACTTGTTTATGCTACATCGTTTGATATATCTTATATCTTATATATTAATATAAATGTTATATTTATACATTATTTTATATTTTTCATTCATATATTTTTTATTTATATTTTCATATCTTTAATATGGCATGTATGCACGATGTAAGCTCCTAATTTATAAGTTTTGGTACATTATAGCCATTAACAACTTTTATGTTAGATGTCCTAATTTATATATGCCTTCATACTCTTTAAGGCTATGAGTTTGTTAGCCTTTATCAAGTGAATTGTTTCCATTGTTGTTGTTTTTATAATAGTCCATCACGGTGTATTGGATGTCATTTTTAATAAGTTTTATTTGCTTATGCTTATGTTTATAATCAATTATTATCATTTGCATATTACATTCCAGGTTGCTATTGGTTTTTAATAATGGCACCTTAAACGTCTTTAATAATGGCACCTTTAAATGTTCATTAGAGGGAAGGGGGCATGTTTTTAACTGTTTTGGAATATTTAAGGACTTGTTTTAATGACACAAATGCATTTATTCATCTGAAGAAGTTGGGGCAAGGCGCCAATGAAAAGCTTTGGTTTATAGCTTAATAAAATCATTCAATTTATTCAGTGTGTTCATCCTTTCGTGGTGGAAATATTTAAACTGGACTGCGTTGATATCCTGGTGTATCCGGATTTGGCGGTGGTTTGGTTCAGATAATCACAAAGTCATTTGACAATGACCAAACATAGCATGCAAAACTGTGGACATAAATCATAAATCTCAATAGTGGACAGTGTTTGCACCTACCCTTTGTGATGCTGGAGTCTCCACATCTCACAGACTAAGAAAGGGGCCAAGGCCTACATGAAGGCTTTAAATATTGCACTGTTGTGTCATGTCATTGGCTAATGAAAGTGCAATCTAGCTATTCTGGATGCAATTAGCAAGTATGAACCATGGATTGGTGCACAGGCTATCACCTGTTATTGAGCATTACCTACAAATGTCAAGTGGCTGCCTATGGAAAACAGGTCTGTAACTTGCTGTACCAAGACAGACTGTGATTTAGGAAGCATTTTTCTTGAGGATTTGGGCACAAAAGGATTACATCACTCTACCAGGTATGTGGTATAAGTCCCCATATAATGGGACGCAGATGGGAGGATGCAGTTATGGGGAATAGGGATTACAACAGTAGGCCTGCAGTACATCTCTGGGAATGACATATTGGTGATAGCCTGCTGTCCAACAGCTACAGGCATGCCTCTCAACTGTGCCTGCTGTGAATTAAATCACAGCTGTGGCCCTCTCACTCCCTCCTACAATGGTCTGCTCCTGTACAAATGTTACTGGATTATGTGTTAGACATATTGATAGCAATTAACACAGCTGTCATATCACATGATGTACTGTAATTCAGCTCCTCTCAGTCTGTGAATGTCACACAGGAATAGTTTAGACATTGTAAAGGTGTTCCTGCCTGTCTCTGATGTACTCTGGCGAGGTCACTGATTTGTCAACATTCGTATCTATTACATATCTATAGGGTCTATTGCAATTGAGCTTTTACTGCTTCCAGCCATAAGGTTTATATGTAATGGGATTTATGAGTGTAAGATAGTATTTATATTTATATATATTTTTTATTGTCCCAAACTATCTTTTATGTAGTTTTTTCAATATTTTTGGCTTAGATTTTTAACAAAGGTAATATGATTATGTGTTGTTGAGTTAAGTGGTCTTTGATCATTGTGGCAAGAAATGCAAATGCACATAATCATGTGACAAGTAAGAAGTCTTTAGTTCAACAGGGATGAAAGTGATTAACCTTTTAATAAAGCTTCTTTTTTACTGGCTGTGTGTATTTTTGAGGACTGCATTACTCAGTTAGATTTTTGGGTTTCAGCATTCATATTGGATTGCTTGAGAGCTATGGCTAGCATACCTGGCAACCCCCTACAGCAGGAATTCAGGTCATAGCCATTATTAGTGGGGGAGGGCATGCCCAACTTTAGCAACAGAGTGTACATATTGGTCATACAAAGTAAGGGTATGAATACAGTAACAAATATCACTGTAGCATAACTGTTTTATGTGGGGTCAGGTGTGTGACAGCCAGATTCTGTACATTCTGAGTACAACCATCAATTATTGTCCAACTGTTTGCTAGACATACACATATTTGTGGCAAAAGGACCACATATATCAGGCACACGTAGACATTCTGCAAACATCTGTGTACTTGAGAAGTAGGACACCTTCAGGGAAGATACCCTACAGCACGTTTGCATTGCTGCCTCTCATAGTGGAACATGGATGTTGCTGGACTGTCCCCATATACTTTTGATAACACATACCTATTTTGCTGACAGTGGCTGTATGACATGGTACTGGGATGTGGCCCATAGGGGACACACCACAATAGACTGCATTGATGGGTGTGAAGGGTGTGAAGACATATAGCACACTCTATCATGGCACACAGGGACATAACTAGTATTGCTACTTTGTTGCTGATAGCCACAGACACAGTGTGTTGATAGATGGCTGGATATGACTTAGGAGGTAGCAGGGGATAGTGCAGGCCAATTTGGATGTGCAGGGTCTGTACATAGTGGATAGCAATGTATCTGGTCCTGTGATGTGTTCCTCTCTCTTGTCTTTCAGAAAGGATGCAAAGATGAAGGCATCTGCCATTTTCAACCTCTGAAAATAATGTTATCCTAGATGGCCTCAGACTGCATCACAACATTCTGCTATCCAAGAGTCACCAGTATCATGAACCATGTGCAGCACTGTGGGCTAACCTCATTACAGCAGTCAACCAAGTAGGGCTACAAGACAGATTTTACAAGCAGGTCTAACACCGGGCAACAGATATGGTAAATGCGGCACAGCAAAGGGCCGCCGCTATGGCCAGGGACTGTGGTGCCACCGGTGGAGGGCCTGCAGCAGAGCAACCACTCTCACCCACAGAGGAATTCCTAGAGAACCTGGGATCAGTCACCAGCTCCCAAGCATCCATCACCACATACATCGTGGAGGTGGGTGCCACAGCATCTACAGAACAAGAGTGTCCAGGTAAGCCTCCTGTGTTCATCACTGTAGCACTGTATCAGTCATTGTGGCAGCCTCTGCATACCAGTACACAGATGTCATATCAATCTACATTGGGAGGATTGTTTTTAACTCACAGTCATGCACACATACTCAGAATGTCGACAATGTAGGTAGTATGTGGTAACCAAAGTAGCAAAAAACCACGAAAAAGAAGCAAATAAGTGAATGCGCAATCTAGTACCAATAAAGGCTTTCCTCAGTTCTTAGTATAAAAATCCTTCAGTAGTCCACCGCAGTTCAACCAATTACCACAAAAGTTATTGAATAACTGAATAAAAACTGTTGAAAAACATTGAGAAAACAAGCAGATTGAGCGCTTTCATCTCCTGCAGGGAGACTTCATCAGAATCTGTGTTTTTATATACATCCTCAGTTTAAATAATAATCCTAATTGTTCAATTAATTACATTTAGGTTCCTATAGGCTGGCCATTGAGTAGTACAGATTTTAACTCTTTGCTGGTGGGAATAATTTCCCTGAAAGTATAAGACAAGTTGCTATTATTTAAAACATGTTATGTAAAAACCAATGCAGAACTAAAAAAACTTTGACACACATCAAAACAACATATAATATTAAAAATGATGTTAAAAATGATGTTAAAAATTTTGTTAAAAATGTTATGTAAGATCATATAAATATATAAATAAATACATGGATAAATACATGCTAAATAAAAATGCTTCACTAAAAATAATGAGTAAATAATAATGGTGGTAACCTTATGTAGGTAGTATCACATTACCTACTGTATATGCTGATATGCGCACATATTATCCTGTAATAATGCCACATTTGGTATTGCTAACAATACCTCTCCATCACATTTCCATAGATATGTCAGGTGTGGCCAGAGTCCAATGTCATGCACCTAGTGAGTGTGATACTGTTTTTATATGGATCATATATAGCCTAAGAATGTTAAGGGCTGCAATTTTGCTGTAGACACAACTGATATACTTAGCCGGAGTACAATAGTTGTATGTTCAGTTTAGGAGAGGTTATTTGAAGTGCATTGAATTGGTAATCACAGTGGTGTATTTGCAGGTGCAGTAACATATTTGCAATTATTTTTTGTGTTGGTCTATGCAGTCTGCTGTACAGAGGACAATAATATGCTCAAGACAGATGCACTGTGTTTTAGGTGTAGGTCTATCACATATACTGACATATTGCTTATCTCACAGGTGTATAGTAGTGGCAAAAGTAACTGGACATAGCTGCAGTGTTTGTTATAAAGGGGCTGCCTTGTCTATCCGACTGAAAGTCCACGTGGCTGTGCACACTCACACTCCCATAGTGGCAGTACCTCCAGCACTACAGAAGGGACATCACCCTCCCTTCTGTAGTACCTCCAGCACTACAGAAGGGAGGGTGCTGTCCACACCACAACATGGCAGGCCATGGGCACATGGGCACATGTTCCTGGGGGGGTCCAGTGAGGGACACAGGCCCAGCAGACACCAGTCACCATCAGCGACTAGTACAGCATCTGACCCTGGGCATGGTGGTGCCAGTGCCACCCTGGCAGAGGCAGTTCCCATGCTCGGAGATGATGAACTGTTCAATGTGCCATGTATGGTCCACAGCTGTCCAACATATCCACATGCAGGGCTAGCATCTGGCTTGACTGTGTGGCTTGACATGCACACACTCAAACATCACTGTCAAACGCAGGTCACCAACAGACACATATGGCACCTGTCCATGGCCCAGCTGACCAGCACCCTTCCTGACTCACACACATGATGTCAACTGTTTGGCACAGCCTAGGCCTCTGCCACCCCTACACTACACCCTGTGCATGTGATGATACCTGTGCCACATCCCTGCCATCCATGCCATCAGTGCAGGGATATGCAAATATGTGTCTGATGCACAGGGTGACTATATTACATTACATTATATGACATTTTCTAGTGTGGTAGTGCCATAACATGTGCTTTTTGGTGGCATGTGTCATGAGTACACATCAAAGTGTTTGTACCTATGTTGCATATTGTAAGATAGGTGGTAGTATTGCAGACTGGCAGGTGTCTCTCAGAACTGTGTATGTTTCTGTTCCAGGGATCTGAGTGGCTATGATTTGGAGAATTGGGCAATACAGCAGCTCAGGATGACATGGCAGCACAGTGGAAATATGACATCAGCAAGGTATGGCTGTATATGTATGGTTACCTAGGTGTGTGTGTGTGTATATAACAGTGTGTTAGTACAATGCGGATGAACAGCATAATCCTGAATGCATACCTCATGACAAGGCATGCTACCCTTGATACATGTCACTTGGGTGCTCTGTACCTACAAATGTAGCATTTATGCCTAGGTAGATGAGGGCTATTTAGGGTGAGCAGCTATTCACAGAGCCTTAAATGTATAACCATTCCACACAGATAGACACACTGCTGCAAAGGGATTTATTCAGACACACACACACACACACACACACACACACACACACACACACACACACACACACACAAATACACACCCACAGTTGCCCTCACTGAGATTAGAGCCCCTACCTATCTAGTAGTATCCATTATAGCACTAAGTACTTATCACATGTGCCACAGAGCTTATCTGTTTTGAGATTGACAGACAGTGCTGTTAAGGTGGATGACATCAGCAGCTGTTGACAGGGAGGCCAATGTTGTGGAGGATGCTAGTCATAGGGCCATAAAATAATTAACCATTGCATAGACATAGGCCTGATGGGTATGTTTGTACTGCTGTAAGGGAAATATCTACATCCACACACATAAGGTGACTGATTTAAGATTACAACCCCTACCTACCTACTATTACACACTACAATTCACAGTTCTAATTGCATGCACCACTGGTTACATCTGGTGTACATGTGGCTGCAGCCACAGTACTTGTGGGCTATGCAAAGTGGCCTTGTCTTATACAGCCTGTGTGCCCTGCAGAATGAACCTGCTTTATGCTGTTTGTATTTAGTGTTGTAGCAATGGGGTACCTGTTAATACCCCTTCTGTGTGTGTACTGGTACCAGTATCACCATTTCTAGCTGGCTGCAGTTTGCTAGGTGGACAACTGGCTAGTGGCAATATGACCTGTCCAAGTCCTGCGTTGCAGCCATTGCACATTATACCACCTGGTCACCATTGCCTGTCTACACTGTGACATTCCACAGGCACTCTGTGTGCGTTATATAAATGTGTTATATAGATATAATTGGAGGGTGTACATCACTGTACACCTCTATGTAGCTATTTATCTATCTCTCTCTCTCTCTCTCTCTCTCTATATATATATATATATATATATATATGTGTGTGTGTGTGCCACATACTTACAGATAAGGATAATGATGTCTGAGGGGGATTGAGAGAGACAAATATGTATACATAGCGGTCTGTATGCACAGAGATATTTTCACATCTCAGTTCTTTAGGCAGATGAGGTATCAGACATGGGCTGAAATTAACTAAGTGTAGGAGCATGCCCAGGGTGACTGTCAGCACGTACGAGATGACTACAGGCCAGACCTGCCTGTACTCTAGTCTGGGATTGTGTGTGCTGCAGCCAATTGGCTGCTGCACCTGATTCAACAGTCCAGCACTTCCCTGAAATTTTGTCCAAGGGACTCCCTGGCTGTGTGCTGAATGTAATATATGACTCATACCTAGTGACTGTACAAGGTTTTGCATCATCTGTATGGTACATTTTACATAGCATTGTGATTTTCTGGTATGTCAGTTTCAAATCATTATAGACTGGGGGTAGGAAATGATGACAGACATTTAAGCTACTGACTCCATACAAACCAGGGAACCCATGCTACTGCATGACTTGTTATTTTCTCCACTTTCTACATTTGTCTGGCCACTAGTTAATCCTTCTCTTTATATTTGGGTATTTGTCCCACTCCTGTTCATGGCTTTTGTACATGTTTTACAGGATTCCAGTGTTCCATTCCATATATCTTCTCTGCTCTTCAGACAGTTGTATTTTTCTGGTAATATAGTACTAAATGGTGCCCACTGAATTGCTGTAAGTACTGACACAGTTATGTGATGGCTTTTACATCTTGCTGCTACACTGACTTGTTACAACCTGCTGTTATACTAGCCACCTTCTAGGTTGCTCAGAGCATCTATAATGTCCAAAGCTGTGGCCCCCGTCCCTCCATTGTCTCTGGGTTTGTCCAGCTTTCTTGCAGTAACAGATTGTGACATATTGACAGTCTGTGGGACTCCTACAGTAGGAGTATCTCACATGCAAAAGTTGTAGGTGCAGCCAGCTTTGAACCATGAACCATGCTAATGTATTTATCCCATTGAGCCACACCAGCCACCAGAAAGTGAGGTTTAATTCCTGACACAGTCAAGAGCAGACAGACATACACCTTGACCCCTGCATATTGTGGAAATAGAACATGTAGTCAGGTTGTTTGGGACACACCCTGGGAGTGTATGGTCTGCTGCTATATCCTTGCAAACATACTGTTGCTGCAGTTGTATGGGAACATGGCTGTGTTGGGGGTAGGGGACTCTAGCACTAACAGTTATGCATCTGTCCTATGACCCTGCTGTTTGGCATTTCCCTCACATACTGCAGTGGGTTGTCCTACCTTGTGGCCTAATGCATATTACGAGGCAGCCAGTATTGGCTAGAGTACCTGTTGTCCCAGATAGCTGTTAGTTTTTTGCAAGTAGCACAGTAGCCCACTCTATTCCCTTGCATACATGCAGCAGGTCCATACATATGCTACCATAGCCTAGTACCCTATAAATATGTTTTAAAGGAGAGTGACTTACCTTGTGAATGCAGCGGTTGAGATAACAGTACTTCAGGGTTGAATCTGTCTAATGCATGCAGTACGCAGCCAATACATGGTAAGTTAAAGTTTGTGTGGTGTGGCTGGCATCCTTTCTACTATGTATATGAGTTGGAGTAGGGTGTCAGTCCCTAGGACCCTAGGTTGACAATGCATGTGCTATGGTTTGCCTCTTTGCCAAGGCCAGAGCATGTTGGACATGTGGACATGCCTATATCTGCCTACAGGGACAGGCTCAGAGGGTTCTTCCTCCGAGTCCCCCTGTGGGTGTGGCTGTGGCTGTGGGGACCTTGGCATTGGTGGGGGGCTGTGTGTCCCTTCCTTGTGATGATCCTGTTGCAGCTGTTTCCACAGAATCATACTGTGCAGCATGGCACATACTGTGAACATGTATGCAAATTTGGCTAGAGAGTACTGCAGAGCACTCCAGATATATTGAGGCACCGGAACCGTGACTTGAACAACCCAAACACATGATCTATGATGTTCCCAGTTTTTGCATGTGTCTCATTAGGATGTTCTTTGGTAGATGTGTGTGCATTTCTGATGTGTATCATCATCCATGGTTCCAGTCCATAGCCAGCATCCCCCAGTAGATGGCCATACGGAATGTCCCCCCTGGTAAACATCTGGTACAGCTGTGATGTGTGCCAGATATGGGGGTTGTGATAACTGCTGGGGCTGCCAGCACACACATTCATGATAATGCCCTGGGTATTGCACATGACCTGGCCACGGATGGAGTGATACCCCTTGTGGTTGACATAGACTCTACCTCACCGGGTGGTGCTTTGATGTGTACATGAGTGCAATCTATGGCACCCAGTACTTCAGGGTAGTATACTACATGGTAGAAGAAATATATATTTCTGGCCCTCTCCTCAGGGGTGCAGGGTAAATAAATGTGCTCACTGGCATGTGTTTACATTGCAGCCCAAATACTGGTGGAGTACCCTGGATGCAGATGTCTGTGAGACCCCCATCATGTCCCCAGTTAGTCTTTGAAAAGTACCTGTAGCTACTATTCTAAGGACTACACATACCTTTGTTTCCACTGGATGGGTTCCCCTCTGTTGGATCTGGGTCTAAGTGGAGGGCAGCAGAGCTCAGTGAGTTCTTGTAGTATGTCCCTGTCCACCCTGTAGCGCTCTACAATCTCCAGCTCATGTAGCTCCTGGAAGGTTACCCTGGGCCTGAACACTCTTCTCCTTCTCAGTCTAGGCCTATCATCAGCAGCAGCATCAGCACTGACCTCAGCATCTAGCACATACAGATGTAGCAGAGCAGCAGCAGCCCCTAGCATTTTGTCACTTAAAATTCCCAATTCTGTACTTCAATGGTGCAGAGTATGGGGGAAAATCAGATTGTAGTGTGTATGCATACTTTATAGTTCTTTACTGCAGATGCAGCCTGTGTGATTGGATAACTATGATGCATTCCACCTGCCAGGTGCATTATTGAGGGGTTTGAATGGCCCAGTGTAAGTGGAACAGGGGTTATCAGTAATTTATACATGATTGATTTTCCCAGGCAATTTTATTTAAAAATGCCTTCCCTGCTAAGCTCTGCGGCACAGCATGAAAACCCACGGCGCTGGTATAAACATTGCTCAGCAGTCAAGAGCCACATCCCGATGCACGGCATGCTCACCATAGCTCAAACTGGCAAAACATGCATATTTCAGCTAAACAAAGCTTAGCAGTACTGGACACACACCACTGCTGACCTGAGCTGAGCGGCGTGCAAACGGGTGCCGCTCTCCTCCAATCCACTTAAACAAATAGTGACACACCCCCTTTTGATATCAACTAACTCTTCTGTGGGCAACAAGGTTCTGAAGCAACACGGGTTTTATCTGTGGGCCAATACTATACAGTAACCCCAGCTCATTTGCATATAGATATGTGTACACAACTGGGATACTTCAATATTCCTGGGCCTGCCTCCTTAGCAACCACTGAAATCTACCATTGCACATACTCCACACAGGGCCCTATAATGCATTATTCTCACATATTTCCTATTTTTAGTTTGTAAGCATTTTAATATATATTTTTTTGTATAATGGCATGTTTGTGCACTGCTGCATGCTGCCCAAACTTAATATGGGTATTAAAAAAAAAATTATTAATTATTTTGCATTATTTGTTGGACACACAGGGCATAGTTTTGCACATGCCTGTGCCTACTACGCAATTTCTGACCTTCTAAATGGGCTTGTACAGCCCCTGTTCCATTTGTACTGTGTTGTACATGGGAATTTTCTGTGTACACTCTGGACACCAACATGGGGTCTGCAGGACTGTCTATCTGCTTGCTGGATTGCTCCAGCACCCTCATTTGCATGCAATTCACCTACTTGTGAGGTGATGTGCATGCTATGGACACTTCTCTGTCTGCATGCTCATGCATGCCTCTCTGCTCTGTTTACTGGATTGCACGGCTGCTTACTTCCATGTAAGCTCTGTGCCACTATGCCTACATGGAAAATCAATCCATGTAGGCTTTATTGAATTCCCCACCAGGACACCATCATTTACAATTCCACATAACTGACAAGGTCAAATAAATACCACTCAATGGATGTATGAACGACAAACTACAGAAAAAAGAGCTAGATTGGCAGATTAGATTGCAGGCAAAAAATGCCCCAGCACGCAACACCTTGGAATCTACCCACAGTATCTTAAACCTACGAAAACTGAACCATAAGCAGTTTAACTGAACTGACAACAAGAATAATTTCCACTGGAAAGAGACAGATTACTGATTACTAGTTTCAAGAACATTACCACCATATATATATATATATATATATATATATATATATATATATATATATATATATATATACATACAAGGACCTGACACTTATTTAATACTACAACACACGGACTATATATTCTCTGTTTGATTTGTTGGACTGCTCAGATACAGATGTGGTTCATATTTTTAGACTGATCATATATCTATTGATGGAACTATGAGACTAACGTAAACTATAGAGCTTATCAAAAAACTTTTTATTCGTTTATATGTTTTCATGGTTCCATTAGAGCAAGTTAGTATAACCTCAGCATTTCTCATGTTCCTTTTCATTAAGCTCCTTTTGCTAAGTCTCGTTAAGTTTCTTATTTGTCTATTTACTCTTAATATGTTCAATTTTTATTTTCATTTTAATATATTTTACACTGGATGAGCTTTTAGTAACATGATGAAACACAGCTTCTCTAATAACTTTTGCTACTGCAAATTGTACTGGGACTCTGTCACTACCATATCTCTCATGCATGTCTGCTGGATTACTTGGTTTCCATTCAGCTAACCCCCTCCCCCTTATTCCCTCATAGACTCACCGCATACCTTCTTCAACGGCATGTTCCCTTGCCATTCCATGTTTCACTTGACTAAAGACATCTATTTATTATATCTGTTTTATAGATGTATCACTGCATTGGGCACGGCTTCCCAGGCCAGGTCTTACTGGCCTATTGATCCAGCCTTCAGCTTAATATAATGTCATTGAAGATGTTATCCTGGGCTATAGTGAGATACTGTAGGAAGTAGGCTAGTCTATCATTGACATCTGTGGAGCTGAAGGTAACTAGTGAGTGTTAGTTACTTGGTTTCAGAAAAAGGCCTAGGAGTAACAATGCAAGGAGGATTGATTTTATTTTACATGAACCAGATTATAACAATGTGACGATGACCACTTCACATCCTAGGAATGTTGTTCACCTGGGAACATTAAGCTTTGATATTTTTTAAATAAGATCTAGTGTGGCATTACTACTGGTTAATGTGTCTGATCTTGTGAGGGGATGAACTATTCTTTTCTAAGTTTTGTAACAGAAATATTTTGTGAATTGAGTAGGATAAGGGAGCATTGCCAATTATGCTGAAGTCATCAATAATGATAGTGTTAATGGGTGTTCCTCTATAGAGCAACTTAGTAATTACAGAATATGTTAGGGCTATTTACACAATGGCAAGATTCAGTTTGGGCTGTTATCCTCAATGTTTATAGCTTTTTTGATGGCTTCGATGGTAGTGATTATACTGTTACTTGATAAAATAGCCATCTCCCTGCCTTTTTCCTGTTATGTTGTCAAGGTAGAGGCTGTAATGAGACGTAGTTTATTGAGAGGGCCAATAGGAATCTTTTAACCAGGCTTTTGTAATTCCCAATGTATAAAGCTTTTCAAAATTAAGCCATGTTTCCAGCATTGTCCATGTGTTATTTAAACTGCAGGCATTTGTGCAATTTTCACATATTTGTTAGTCTGTGGTGGCATCGGGATGGATCTGAATCCTTGAGATGGTGATGTTGGACTTCAGTTAAACTGTACATCTACTGCTAGAATTATTTTAATTGCAGGGCATTAAATCTTTTAGAGAGATTTCTTGAGGATGTTTTGTGGTGAGATATCATTTTGGCAAATGTAAAGTTGTGCAATACATTGCTGTCTTGTTATATAGGTTATAGAAGGAGAAAAATTTCATGCAAGAGAGTAGTTTGACTGAGAAAAGCATTAGAGGTGAGTGTGTGCTTTAAGACTGGGTTACTGCTGACAGGTATAAGAAAGGGGGTATGTAACTAGCAGACTAATTGTGAGAGGAACCAGGAGGGAGGTTGTAGAGACATGTTAGCTGAAGGTAAGCATGTTTTGGTAGGAGGAATGATGCTAATTACATTGGAAGTTGAGAAGATACAGTTTAGGTTGGTGCAAAACAATTGTGGTTAGGCTGAAGACAAGAGGAATAGTTAGAGACTGGATGATAATGTAGATTACTGTAATGTTAGCAGGATAAGAGAGGCTAGTGTTATGCCAGAGAGGTAGATTAGGTGATGTGTTCAGGAAGTTACTGCAGGATTAGGTAGTACTTATATCAGGTAAATGAACAAAAGGATTCCAGATTAATAGTATCAAGAATTGTTAGTAAGGACTGAGCCAATAGACAGCTGGATGCTTTGAGAGAGAAAGATTATCAGGGGAAAGGTGGTATTACATTTTGCCCTCTGAGATACTGTGAATAATTTAGCTGAAAGTAGATTAGTAGAGTGGAAGTAAGTGAAGATTTGATAAGAGATTAGTAGAGTGGAAGTAAGTGAAGATTTGATAAGAGAATTCATTTTTTCAGCTTATTGCCACCAAGCCAAAAGTAGACTCAGAGTGGGTTGGATGTGGATTTGAACATTTTGTAACCTGCTGCCACAAAGTTTGAGAATGTTTTGCAGCTGTGTAGCCATGACTTGGTTTGATCTATAATATCCTGTGTGGCTTAGATGCTACCAGAGCCCAGAGGGAATCAAGGAAAGGTAATCTGTGGATGTATATAAGATACAGTATACATTCTTAGCTTTGCTGCCACAAAAGTAGTAATTAACTCTGTGGTAGAGGATGCAAGACTCAGATACACTGAAGTAGCTTAAAGGTAGCTATGTAGCATTCGCTAAACCAGTTAGCTGATAATAACTGGCAGTGTGGAGGAAAAGTGTAACAAGAGAAGTTTTGTAGGGAAATGTGGTATAGCAGAGTTAGAGAGAATAAAGCTTAGAGTGCTGGTTTGGCATAATGAGAAGGGAGTATAGTGAGGAGGGAGTAGAGAAAGTAGGGTGTTGTGTCATTCTAGGAGACTTTGGGACTAGAATATAATGAAATGTGAAAGAAGTGGGGAATATGGAGGAAATAGTGATGTTAGGGATAAGAAGAGTGGAGTTGAGATGTGTTAACTTGATGATATGGGGGTGGTAATGAGGGTGGGGAGGGAAGGGAAGTGAAGTGAAGTCGTTAATAGAGTAGCTCAATGAAGCATGGATCCCCTTAGTTCTCTGTGAATATTGACTTCAAGAAAAGTATGGCCTTAGATTAAGTAACAAGAACACCTCCTCAGTATTTGGCATCTTAATTCTAAGGTGGATGGCTTTGAACAAATAAAAGGAAATTAAAAAAGAGAGTGCAAGGGAACTCCAGGAGCAAATGTATCTAATTAACCAAAGAAATGTCTTTGATCCCTTTGTGGAAAGATCTGATGCTCTGCATAAAAAAAATAATAATAATAATAATAATAATAATAATAATAATAAGAAGAAGAAGAAGAAGAAGAAGAAGAAGAAGAATGCCAAGGCCTAAGCACTGCACACTTAAGGATTAATGTATAACATCAACTCTGTGGTATCCTTGAACCATCATTATTGCATAAAAGCAGCAGATAAACCAAATTATGTAAAAGAAACTAAATTATATGAGGTGTTAAAAGGTAATTTTCACAAAGTTGGGATGTCTTTAGCATCTTATTTCACCTTCCAGGGCTAGCATTTCCTTTGGGTGAATAATCAAACAGCAGGTGCAAGGGTCCTGTATTATCATAAAATGTGTTGTTTAGTTTCTTGCCCCCTTAAGCTGAATTGTAACAATATGTGCCAAGCTCTAAGAGCTAATGTTTTCAAAAAGTTAATTTTGCCAAAAGCACTGAAGAACTTTTACATTTAAAATAGCTTATCTGTTAAAGTACTGAAGGCATTTTACTTTTAATACAGTTGTTCACCATTAATGTGACAGTGGCACCCCAACTCCATAAACAAAATGGAAAAATGGGGGTTGAAGTCAACCCATACCATGTACTTAAACTTATTAGAAACACTAACCATCCAACCCAATACCATATTCATGGGTGACTTTAATTACCCCACTATTAATTGGGAATACTATACAATACCAAATGTACATGCACAGAGATTCCTGGATTTTGTAAACATAAACTCCCTTGACCAGATATTCTAAGGCTAACATCCTGCAATTAAGTGAGAATCTGGCAAAATTCCAAGCCCCTATAAACCCTGAGAACAATTCGGCCTATGCAGAACGTTTCATAGAAACCCTGTGCAAGCATGCTAATAGCTGCACAGAGGCAGCTGTACCCACCAAGAAGAAGGACAGAACTAAGTAAAAAAACAAGCCACCCTGGTGGAATCACAAAATCAATTGGCTGTATAACACTAGGAAGACAATCATGGCAAAAATTAGGAGGTGCAGTACCCAGCAGGATAAAAACAATTTCATCAAACTAAACAAACAACTCAGAGGACAAATAAAGTCTACCAAAGCCAAATTTGAGGTAAGTTTGGCCTACCAGGCCAAGGACAACCATAAAGTATCCTTTAGCTATGTCTGCAACCTCAAAGGTAATACACAATTGCGTGCAGAGCTCACTGAAAATCGAGCCACCTATACTGAGACATAAGATATAGAAAACCTTCTGGTTGGTAAATTCAGCTTCAACTTTACTCCTCTCTCCCCCTTAACCTTCCCTGAGGGAGGTGCATCATCATATATAACTCCCTTGCTGTCACTACAGATCGGGTCCTTAATGCTCTCTCTAAGACAAAGTACACTGCTGCCATGGGCCCACACAATATCCCAGGATGCCTTCTAAATAGCAGGAAACATGACCTATCATGGCCTCTGGAATTACTATTTAACTGTAGCTTCCAAACAGACTTCATGCCTTATGAATGGAGAAAGGCAACAGTCATCCCTCTGCACAAAGGTGGGTCATCTACAGACCCTGGAAACTACAGACCCATATGTCTCACTAGTTTTATATGTAATGCCATGGAAAGAATTATCATAGAGATGATCAATAGAGATATAGTAAACCTCCATACACTGGACCCAACTCAGTTTGGTTTCAGCAAGGGCAGATCATGCCTTCTCAACCTGGTGGACTTCTTTGAGAAGGTCACCAAAGCAATGGATGAGGGCAAAATCGTTCACACTGCCTACCTCGACCTGGTTATGCATTTGACACAATACCCCACTTAGGCATTGTTGACAAACTCAAGAGGTTAGGTACAAACCCATATGTCACCTGGTGGATAGCCAACTGGCTCACAGACAGGAACCGGGAAGTTAGAATTGGGGAGTCCACCTCTGGAAAGAAGCCAGTCACAAGTGGAGTCCCTCAGGAATCAGTCCTTGGACCGCTCCTTTTTGGCAATTACTTCTCCAAAGTCAAGGTGATGTCAGTGGTCTCTGGCTGATTAAATTTGCAAATAATTGCAAATTAGGAGCTGTCATTGAATCTCACACTGACACAAATGTTCTACAGCAGGGACTGACACAGACAAATAACTGGTGTCAGTGTCATGGACTAAAACTAAATGCCAAGAAATGCACAATAGTATCCTTTGGGAAGTCATCCATCCCTGGTAACTATCATATTGGCAACACATCTCTTAGAGTTGACCCAGTAGTCAGCGACTTACGGCACCCATAGATAGTAATCCAGCCTTTGATCATTACATGTTTAAAGTGGTGAGGAAATCATTCTATGTTGTGCAACTTATAAACAAATGTATGGCATCTAAGTCCAAGAAAGTCATTATTCCACTGTATTCGACATTCATTAGGCCTATCATTGAGTACAATGTACCTAACCAAGCATATCCAGCAATTAGAATGCCCACAGAGGTTCCTCACTAAAAGAATGCAGGGCACAAGTAATATGTCCTATGCAGACCACCTCAAATCCCTATCTCTATAGTCTGTCTCCTACAGGGTTTTGAGGGGAGATCTATACCTGACTTATAGGGCATTGTCAGACCCCACTCTGATGGGGCTCCTGCATATCCACAAAACAAACAGCACCAAAATTACCAGTTATAAAGACTTAAACTTCACCTATGATATAAATAAGACCTGCTGGAGAGACAGACATGTATCCCAGAGACTACCCCATCTATGGAGCAGGCTCCCCATCCATGTGAATCAGAGTTCCTCCCTAACCCAATTCAAGTACAACTTGGACAATTGGATGGGAAACCAGAAATTCATTCCTGGTTTGGCACCTATGTATCCAATGGACACAGGTAACCTGTATATGGTTCATCTCCCAGCCCCATGCTTACACTTATCAAGGGCACCAGAACTTGTCAGATATCTGGGATGCATGGCTAGGCTTAAAAGAACCCTTGTAGTCATTAGCCTGGTAAACACCTGTAAACCCATATCAATAGTTGTTCTGTTAAGATAAACATCAGCCAGGATCCCTGTTAGTATCCAGGTTTGGCACTGATAGTCTAGATTTTGTGAGAGCAGTCACCGTCAGTTAAAAATAAGAAATTTCTAATGTTGTGCGTGTACATAGTTATGCTAGATATTGGTTATTATGCAATTTAAACTTAAATATAAACTTTTCCAGTGTCAACTATAATTGGGAGATCCTAGTTATTATCAGTATAATAACTCCTGACAGGTAGAACCGTAATAAAGAATGGCTACAGGTTGTCCCTGTACATCTCCAGGATATATGCCACTGTTATCTTTGAGCTTAACACATTGTCAAACCATATTGCTTCATTCAGAATCCATCTTCAAAAATAACAAAGTAGTTTTTTTATCATCTCAGATCTATATACATTGTTTTGTGACAATGCTCAACCCCAGCACCGTAACTATAATATATACCTTATGATGGCCATTTATATAATTGCCACTGAACCTGCCCTATAGTCTGCCTCTTAACTACAATACTAACATTTTCTAATCTACCTGGCTCCTTCCCTCACCTCAATTTCTTTGAAATCTAAGCGGTAATCACAGGATCTATTATCTATTAGATAAACTCACCAAAACCACCTCTAAAAATGTTCAGTGTTCGACATCTACTAATGCATAAGAATCTTTTATACTGTAATAGTTGCCTCCATTTCCATATGAATGTAATCTAATTGTAAAATGTATGTGTAATTATTAATGTATATTATTTAATATCTGCTGTGTACTGAATGTCTGTTTAAAAGTGTTTATAATGCATTGGAGCTTTTCTCTCCAAGCCTCTGTTGAAAAGAGGATTTTGACTAAAACTATTTGGACAAACCAAGTATTTATTTATTTTATTTATTTTACATTTGTTAACCGGGGGTGTCTGACTGAGCTGAAAAGGCCCTTTTTCAGCATAGGCCCAGGGAGAAAAGCTCCACAAAGAAAAATTACAGATACATTTAGTTAGACATGATCAGTATACACACAAATTACAAAAGACATGTTTTTACAGTGGTATGCAGCACATCAACAGTTACAGTGGAGAGAACAAACAAAAAAATATTAATTTAAAAATAAAGGTAATTAATAGTTTTGTGGTGTACAGCTGAAATTTGGAACATAGGTAGAATACATACATAGTACACAGGTACAGTACATACATTGTAGATTAGCCAGTGTTTGTGAGTAAGATTGAAAACTATTATCAAGTACTCTAGATTTAGTATGCATACCTTATCCACTTTCACTAGCCTGGGGAACAATCATTGCACTACCAACTTTGCTTGAGATGTTGCCTGATGAGGTCTTTAAAAGAGACATTGGATGATGTGTTTTGAATGCTAGTGGGGACAGAGTTCCATTTTTTAGCCACAGAACTACTATATAGCGCATCTCCAAAGCTATTGTAGCTTTTGGTGACTTCTAGTAGTAGTTTGCTTGATGATCTAAAAGGCCTTTTGGCTGAGTGATGTTGTACTAGGTTTTTGAGGGCAGGACATTTATTGGGGAGGTAATAGATAGAATGACAGAGTCAGAGCTGATTGTAAGTTAGGAGGTTGGGCAGTTCAAGCCAGTGGAGCTGTCTCAGTACAGTGATGAGTTCTATATGAGCAATTTGCAGCAAAGCGGGCAATTCTGTTATAGCAGGCTTCCATTTTGCTTAGTTCAGTTTTGTTGAGATTAGTCAGAATGGGAAATGCATAGAGTAGCGTGGATAGAAGTTGGGAGCTAGCAATGGCTGATCTTGTGTTGTTGGTAAGAAATGGAAGTAAACAAAAGCAAAATAAAATCAAAACTAATTAAAAAAAGTTTAAATTTACAATTTTTGAGGTAGCAAGACTATATTGCATTTGTTTAATCAGTGATGTAAAAAAACTCTCTCTCAAATGCACAAAAAACTTCCCCAGAGCTCCAGGTCTTTAACGCATTCACTCCAATGGAGCTCAGGAAGTTAGCACTGTAACTTCCAATGGGTTGAGCCTAAGACTTTTGACAGAATCAAATTATGCCTTCACATTTCAAACAAATGTTCATATCTCTGAAACTACTGAGGTTACTAAAGAAGTATAAACGGCAAACACTTCATTCAGTACAAACTATTTTTATAGTGCTAGTATTTTTTAGGTTCTAGGACTTTAACCAAATTTTGTAAGTCACGGTAAACACAGTAAATATTACATTTGTAATATTTTGTAAACAACTTACAAAATCTCAGCAACCACTAAAGTTACACATATACTGTCATCAGCATGTGGCTGAGAGTTTTCATATAAAGCTAAGGAGTTCTGTCTCTGTTACTTGGTTATTAACATATTTAGAAAAATGTGAAAATTATATCTATATACATTAATATCATAAAAACAACAGTTAATATCTATTTACTTGCACTAGACAGAGATCAAATATTAATGCAGTTGAGTTTGCTATTGTGTAAGCTTTACAGTGAAATCTTTTAAAACCTTGTACAAAGCATGGTTTTGGAATTATTGATGCAAATATGAACAAGCAATATTTGACACCTAGAGGTGTCAGTAGGAGTTGACTGCAGATGTACCTGGAGGAGTCACTTGGATGTAATGAGTTAAGAAAGAAAGAAACGTATTCGGAATGCATGGGTTAGTGATGCATAAATAAGAGGGGACATCGAAGTAAGGCCAGGACAGTATTACATGGGGGCATATGCAAACAGACAGTCTCTTCTTAGTTCTTGCTGACTATTGAATTCAAGAAATAATATGTTCCCTTAGATTAAGATGAGGACTATATCCTCAGTATTTGGTACCTAAGTGCCAAGGTGGATAGCTTTAAGCAATTAAAGACAAAAAGGAAAAGGCAAATACAAGTGTAGGTAGTCTGTGGGCAAATTTACCTAATTAGCCTCAGAAATTCGCATCAATTTATTTAGGGAAAGACCCAATGCTCAGGATAAAAAAAAAAAAACATACTGCCATGGGCTAACCATAAAACAATTAGCAAATAACATGGAGCATCCACTGCTGCTGTCTTTGAACCATTGATCCTACCTAAAAGATGCACAGATACTTTGCATTATTTAAAGTCTTCAAAAGCAGTTAGCACACACTGGGTATACCTTTAGATCTTCTTTTGTCACCCAGGGACAGCAGATTGTTCTCCTTGAATTCAATAAGGCAAAAGTGACCACAAGGGTTCTCAGTATCAGGTCCCAAAGGGAGGAAGGAATGAGCTGAAGTCATCATGACTGTCCTGAACAGGAACAATGCCCCTTTTCAGTTTGAGTAGACATCCGTAACAAGCAATGTAGTCCCTGTCAAAATCAAAATTTCATTCTTGGCTATGGGACATTATCCGTTTTCTTAGATTTGGATGCACAACTAAACTGTTACCCTTTTAAACACCAGTCTAGCAATATAACTCATTTTATCTCAGAAGGTAAAGTATGACTGTATGGCTAACAGGGTGTTTCTTTCTGTTTAGGATTAATTTCATTAACTATTGCCAACTCAGTATGCATTTCTGGTTGTCTTAAAGTCTGTTTCTATTGTATCACTCTGACAAACATAAGGCTACACTTCAAAATCATTACTTAGCAAGTCTTCACTGTTTCTTTCAATTGTGCTCATCTGAGAGCACCAGCAATGTGCATTAGCTTTCCTGATCATTATATTTTTGCTCAGTGATTTGGTTTGTCCTGGCATTGTTTCTGGTCACTGCACATTTTTACTTCTACAGTTCAACTTGTTTCCTTTTAAAATATTTACAGTAAAGTGATCAGGACTATATACATCACTCTCTTTGAGCATCTGCATCTTACCTTAGCACCATAAATACTTCTGGGTTCAGCTTTAAACATTTCACTTTTGTTTGGACTGTGTAAGATTTTACCATTCCATTTTTCAACTAGCCAAAAGAAAAGATATGTTTCACTGCCCTCAGTTTACTCAATGTTCCTTAGTTATCTAAGCTGTATAATATTTCAGCCAAAGTGACTACCTGAATAATAATATATGTATGAATTGCTCTGCATTCAACTTAGTATTCTATGTCATATAACCCCATCATTAAATGAATAACAGAAGCAGCCTCTGGGGATCCAGTCATTAGTAATGCCCTTGTTTAGCTAACAATATAAGGAGGTAAATCAAGGTCAACTAGTTATTTTTACAAGATTCCTAATTAGAAAGAAAAATCAGAAAAAAGTAGGCAACTCCCAATTATCCCAGGTCAATTCTTGTAGAGCCTTCTTGAAAACTGCCAGAACTGAACAATTTTGGAACACATGAAGCCACATGCCTGTCCCCTGTAACCGCATACTCCAGCAGCCAGAAAATAATGTAAAGAGATATTGCCACCCAAAGAATCTGTACCTTATTGCCTACTGTGGTATATCTAAGCAGTATCAGCCCCTTCTTTTGATCTGTTCATATCTGACTCGCACAGTTATGCCCCCAAGAAATTTTGTATTTATTCATCAGAGCAGCTGTATAGCTATACAGAAGTTTGCATGATAATCCAGTTGAATATTTGATATCTTTCCCATCCCCTATAACCACCAAGGCCCTAAAAGGTAATTTTTAGTTGGTCTGCAAATAGAACCCATCCATAGTCACACATAGTTAAGGATTTTGGCTATATCATACAAACATCTGTACCATAAGGGACACTGGTCATCTCAGTAATGTCAGAAATTTCTCTTCACTAGTAAGGGCAACATTAGTGTATATTGGTTTCCAACAGAGAGGCCATGTTTCAGCTTTACCTACTTAAATGTCATCCTGTGAACATCTGACTCAAAATATAAGGAGATAAGGGAAAGACTGGACAACCCGAGTATTGTGCCTGCCATATGAAATGCGACAAAATAACATCATTACAGGAGATAATTTAGGGGACAGGAAAAAGTTTTATGTTATGAGTAAAATCCTAGGAAAAACAAACCATTGGAAGGTCTGTAGTTTCTCAGGAATCTCTAAGATGATCAACTTCTATCCACTTCAGACTTCCCTTGCCAGCTCCAGGAAGGCATCATAGATTAAACTAATTTCAAGCTTTAAAGACGTCCCTATCGTAATCCCCAAATATGTTAAAGACCTCAAACCATTCATAAACACGCTATTAGATATTAATGCTTATGAGGTTGTATACATAAACCACAATCTACTTGTTTATTTTCCAGATTTACTTTATAACCTCTTAATGATCCAAAACAGAGTAGGATAGTATGTATTAAATCAAAATTCTCTTCAAGATCTGTTGACTACAGAAGGTGGTCATCACTATAAATTGGCAGCTTAGAGCAGGTACCTTCCACAGCTATCCCTCAGAAAGCAGCCTTCCTCATGCTGTCTGCTAGTGTGCCCATGCATAACGTGAAGTGCAAAGGGGAAAAAAACAAAATTCTGATGTGTGCTCTACCTAATCTCAAAGTGGGACAACAGGTAGGAGCCTAACTTAACTATGGCTATGGACCCATTATGCAGGGATTCTAACCTAGAAGTAAAGCCCCATGAAATACCTAAATATCTCAAACTACAAAATATGAACTTCTCATTAACCTTGTTCAATGCTTTTTCCATAGCAAAACTATGCGCTAATAGCCATTGATGGTTACCTTTCTACCTCTTCAACAATTTTAACAGTTTTAATAAGATTATCAGAAGTTTACCTACCCTTAGAAAACCCCATCTGATTCAGGTGAGTCAGTTTAACAATGAAAATGTTTAATCTCCATCCAGAATAGAAATGAAAATGTGATAGTCATGACATAAGATGGAGATGGAACAGTAAGACAGGGGTGACACAGGATCTTTACCAGTCTTTGGAATAATTACCAATATTGACTCTCACCAAAATAAGCAAGTCATGGCTTATCTAATGATGCAACTAAGCATTTGTACCACAAAGGAATGTAGGATATGATATCCTTAAGCATAATATAAAGCTCTAGAGGAAGCCCTTCTGGCGTGAGAAGCTTGCTTTTTCCATAGTGCCTATTATAGATTTCAATTCATCATAGGTAACCTCCCCCATAAGCTGATGTACAATACATGTATACAGTACTCAGGTGAAGATGGTGTAGTCTGAGCCCTTTAAAATAGTCTTCAGTGATTTGCATGGCCATCCTTTCCCCCATGAGTCACAATACAAAGCAACATAAAACCTGGAAAATGTTTCCATGATTTAGGCAGTGTCAACCTGCATTGTTGCTTTTAATCTTAGTTAACTACCTCTCAACTTCTTGAGCTCTGAGCCGTGAAGCCAAATATCTCAGATTATGGGACGGGACACATCAAAATTTGCAATAAGAAGTGCAGAGTTTGCCCACTCAGTCTCATTATCTAGAAATGTAAATATCTCCTCCACAGTTTGTTTGTATTTAGTTCTGTCCACTTTCTTCTGCATCCTTCTGGTCCTGTCCGGTAATATCACCCTTGCCTACAGATCCACCAACCGCCAATGCAAACATCTAGGTAGCTTTTTGTAAATCTTTTTACATACCTGCATAACCCTTCTGAGTTATTCTGTTCATCTCCAGACAATCACAAATACTTCTCATGCAGACAGATTTGCTTCCTGACCCATTCTGACAGCACTCCCGCAAAACCAGATCCTCTATACAAAAAGGTGTAACTTTTCCAATGGACGTCAAAGGCCCAGCTATCATAACGCATCTCAGTCATGACCTGGTAGTAACCTGAGATGATTCTCAGCAAATAAGCTATTGCCATAGAGATACAAGTGCTCCCTGGAGCAGAAAAATGTGTTGGGCCTGGTGACTGACCCATGTCTGGGTCAGTAATAAATAAATAAATGTACCCCAGTAACCTAACAAATGCTTACCTACAGCTTTCATGCAGATCATATGAAGATATCTAAACACAAGTTTGCCTGATTTCGGGAGAAAGACTCACACTCCAGCTATAAATACACTAGTTGAAAAAACAGCACTCCAGTTACCTTGCAAGATACTTATACCCTCACGAAATGCCACCCATTTCTATAGAAGCACAGCCAGGTTCATAGTATTAACCCCTGTGGACATATTTATTTTTGAAAACAGCATTTTGTCTAGACTGTCCTTACATAAAAGTTAATGCTCATCCCTGTCTGCCTCAACTGTATGCATTTCAAATGATACTGCATTTTTTGCTGAAATTGCCACTTTCCTCCCCATGCCTTCATGATAAAAAGAAATAAAAATATTTAAAATCCTAAATCAAATGTTTTTTATTGGTAAGTTGTGTCTCTTGTACAAGTACCATATCTAGATGCAGTTTTCTCAGATATGCAAGTATGATTCACTGCTTGACTGGTCAAACCAGACCATTAACATTCCGTATAAGAATTCTCATGTATTGATGGGTTACCTTCCCTTCAGATGATAAGTAACATTTACCCTTCTAGGTGGCCCTAAAAGAACTGCGACAAAAAAGAAGTGGAAAAGCAACATTCCTAGTGCAACTGCAGTTGTATGACAAGCAAAGGGAGAAAATAGAGACAAGTGAACCAGTTCACAATTTAAAACCATAATTATGTACTGCAAGGGCAAGAAGGAGAACAGTGTCCTCTACTAAAGCTGCCCAGACTGAAATAAACAAATGGTAAAACTTAGTTCAAGAACAAGACTCCAATCCCTCTTCTGAATATAATTGCTTGGATAAGTCTATCAAGCATTTGAGACACCCCCCCCCAACCAGTAAGAAATGAAGAATGTTAATACCCAAAATCATATATTCAAACAAGCCTACTACTGGCTTAAGTTAAGGCAGGCCTTACAAAAACTACATGCATTACAACAAGCCAAGTAAAAGTAAAGTAAGACAATGCCAACTCAAATCAGAAACCAGCTACACTCATCTGTGGTAAAGTATAACAAGACCATTACCAACCCATCCCTACCAGCATTGAGATAAGTAAATTCACAACAGCATAAGCAGATCTTAACATTAAACAAAAACAGACAGTGGTCTCAGGTCAATGAAGTGACTAGTGGAGCCATCAATGGGCATTTAAAGGGCAGGAGGCATAAATTATTAAAAAGGCAAAGACAGCTTATCAATAACAGTATTCCTCCTTCCCTCTGCACATACTTCTGACTGTTTTAAGTTAGGATTGCTTAGGGGAATTGTATCTTAGTGCAGACAAATCTACTTGCCTATTCAACTGACTCGTCAGAAAGACTGGATCTGCAATTTGGAAACCTGTGCTGTTATTCCCACATTGATTTGCCAGCAATAGCCATCAGTGATTGCATTCTACTTATAGCACCATCTGGTAGAAGTCATTTATTTATTCATTTATTTAACATTTGTTGACTGGGAAAGTCCAACTAGGACAGAGCCTATTTTCAGTGGAAGCCTGGGGAGAAATGCTCCAGATGCATGTGTTTGGAATTACTTAACACTTGACCACATATCTTTGACTGAATGAACATGGCAGTCCTACATCTGCTGGGTATAACCAGTAAGTCCTTATATTACCCTGTCTGCAAGTTACACTTGACCACATATCTTTGACTGAATGAACATGGCAGTCCTACATCTGCTGGGTATAACCAGTAAGTCCTTATATTACCCTGTCTGCAAGTTTTAATCACTGCTCAATAGGCAGCTTTTTCTGTGGGTCTCCTCAGAAAAATCATGCTCTATGTAATCTCTTTTGTCATTTGCATTTGTTATCCCCCCTAGACACCACATAGAAGAAAGAAAAAAAGAAAGAATCCTTTCCTTTCCTTTAGATCCAAGTTTTCAAGTAACACCAATATGGGGCAGGGTAATTTGTTTCTGATTTGTTTTTGTTACATACATCCAGTGAGGATACTCAGTTTAAATGTCATCTACAGAGACATCTGTCTATTCTGCCAATGTTCATACCAAGAGCCCACACAGTCTGCTGTCTCAAAGTTTTCAGGCACCCTCAAAAAACAAGAGTTTTGTGCTCCACATAATCGTTTACACTTTCACCTCTCTGCCAAATGCAGTCTGGACTCGATAAACAGGGTGAGATGTTTGAATCTTTTACATCTACTTCCACCAGGTGATCTGAATGGACTGTGATCACCTGCTAATTCTGACATTTTGCTACTCAGCTTCTCCAGGTAATTTGTAACCTTGGAGGTGATTTTCTGCAGGTCCATCATTATAAGATGAAACTGGCTTATATTCCCCAATGCCTCAGAGAGGCTTCATTAGATTGGAATGGAGACAATCCTGGAATCCCAGTCCCCAGCCAACTCAGTTCTTCTGCTACCTCCATACTTCTGTCCACAGATGGGAGTTGCCTTCACCAACTTTTTATTCCTGGTCATAAAGTCATTTGGCACTAATGGAAGCAAACTTGATGGATGTCATGATCATAATCTGTCAAAGAAAGGAACTCTTAGAGGTTCATAGGTTCACAGGTATTTAGTAGGCTAATGACCACAAGGGCCTTTTTAAGCCTAACCATGCATCCTAAATCTTTGACATGTTCTTATATCCTTGATAATTATAAGCAGGGGTTGGGGAGATGAACCATTTACAGGCTGCCTGTGTCCATTAGAGACATAGGTGGCAAACCAGGGATGAATTTTATGTTCCCCATCCAGTTGTCCTAGTTACACTTGAACTAGGTTAGGGAGGAACTCTGCTTCACATGGATGAGGACTCTGTTCCAGATAAGGCAGAGACTCCAGAACACATACCTGTTTCTCCACCAGGTCCTTTTTACATCACAGGCAAGAATTAAGTCTTTAGAATGGGTAATTCTGGTGTTTGTTTTGAGGATATGCAGGAGGCCCATCAAAGTGGGATCTGATAATGCCGTATATGCCAGGCATAGATCTCCCCAAAACAGCATGTAAGAGACAGAATACAGGGATAGGGCTTAAGGTGGTCTAGTAGAACTTGTTACTTACGCCCTGTATTCTTTAAGTGAAGAATCTCTATGGACATTCCAATTGTTAGATATGCTTGGTTAAGTATATACCAAAGGGGGCACTGCACTCAGTGATGGGTCTGATGAATGCTGAATACAGTGGAACAATTACTACCTTGGACCTAGATGCCATACCTTTGTTTATAGGTTGCAATACATAAAATGATTTTCTCACTACTGTACACATATGATGGTCAAAGTCTAGATTACTGTGTATGTGTGTCCCCAAGCCCCTAACTACTGTGTAAGCTCTTAGGGTTGTGTTGCCAATATGATAGTTACTATGGGTGGATGACTTCCTGAAAGACACTATTATGCATTTTTTGGCATTTAGTTTCAGTCCATTGCTCTGACACTAGTTATGTGTCTGTGTCACCCCTTCCTGGGGAGCATTTGTGACATAGATGACAGCTCCTAACTTGTAATTATCTGCAAATTTAGTCAGGCAGAGGTCATTGATATTGGCACAAGCTTCTCAAAAATTTGGGTTGGAGAGTGTTATTCCATTAGCTGCACATGAAAGCCAGCCTTGACAGGATTTCTAGACTATATAAGATTATAGATTAAATATAATGACTTGGCAATACATTGTCTTAAGTCAGAAACAGATACCATTGATAAGAAGTTGCAGGAACATGCCATTGCCAGTTTACGTTGGGTGAGCTTAAATGAGATATAGAAATAGAAGACATTTTCTTAAAATAGTATAAAAGATGAAGTTTAATAGAGGCAATAAATATTATAATAATAAAAAGGACAATGATTCGCCAGATGTAGAACTGGTATGCAGCTCAGCCAAAAAGATTTCCGATATTACAGCTGATGTCACTTCAACAACCAGTAATGATAATTCCTGAATAATTTCTACAGGAACCATTTACACCACCATTATGAAAGTACACATGCATAGCAAAAAGGGCAAGTTTTCCATGATGTCTGCTAGTTTCTAAAAGACAGATTAGTTTGGTGCATTTTAGAAATTAGAAACAAGAGCAGGAATTATTACAAACAAGGATAGAGAGCTCACCTATATCACCTATCTTAAAATATGCACGGTTCAATATCATAGGCAGACCTAATTAGGGGAATTACCTATACAGACTGATATGCAGTTATTGGATTTTGATCTACTGCTAATATGGTTTAGAATTATTACTGCTACTGAATGTGTCTTAAATGATGTAGAAGTTGCAGTGTCATAAAAAGGGTTTACATTTGTTCCTGCACATAGAAGTAATTTTGTGGTGTATAGAAGCAAGAAATAAAATGTAATTTCTAGTAAGAAAGGGGAGTCTTGTGTTTGTGTTTCCCCTCCTACATACAAAAATACTGACAACAAGTTCATTTCCAATATGAGCAAGCTTAATCCCTCACTGAATACTGTTATTGCTGTATTTGACAATATGTGTGAGAAAAAAAAAAAAAAAAAATAGGTCCGTGTTTTATCACATCTTCCATAAGTGCATTTATAAATGTAAACAAACTGCAGAAGAAGCATTAAAGGAACAGGAAAACAATATTCATATCAGGCTTAAGAATTTGGTTAAAGTTTTTTTTTTTGGCATTTATGAATAGTGACACCTTTGTAAGTAAAATGAAAGCATTACAGACAAACAAAATGATTTATAAAATAACCGAGAAGCATGGAGTTTTAAACTCAAAGAGAATTATATATATATATATATATATATATATATATATATATATATATATATATATATATATATATATGTGTGTGTGTGTGTGTGTGTGTGTGTGTGTGTGTGTGTGTGTGTGTGTGTATATATATATATATATATATATATTTATGTTATGAATTAGCTTAAAAGGCTTTTCATGATGATGGGACTACTAAATTATATGTTGTTGAAAAGCCTAGATTTGGTAGCACAATTTATAAACCCAGCATACACAAAGGTGTGAACAATCCTCCCAATAGCTCTTAACTTCTTTACTCATCAGTCAGAGACAACACCAAAAAAGAAAAAAATGAGGTAGAAATCTACAAAATCAGGAAAAAAATAAATTTTACTCTAACTGATTTAAAATGACAATAAACCAACAGGTTCAGCATCAATAACTGCAAAAAATGCTGGCTGTTTCCTAAAGATCTTGTAATAGGAAGTTTGTTAGCAGTCCAGTAGTAATGTACTTGTCTGATAAAAGAACTGATTATGCTGACAGTTTACTACATTTAAAATGCTTATGAAGTAGCATAAAGATAAATATCAGGTAGTATAAATCCACTATATTTTAAAGAAATATGGCTCTATGCTGTTGAATTCATGGAGACCTGGCTGTCACAAAAAGTACTCTAATTATATATGGGCACGTGCGCGCGCGCGTGTGTGTGTGTGTGTGTGTGTGTGTGTGTGTGTGTGTGTGTGTGTGTGTGTGTGTGTGTGTATAGATATATAGAATAGATATAACTATATTAACTAATATCAGATGTGGATATATTATTGTACTTCTAAAAGGAAATAAAATCAAGGGAAAAAGCATTTTTTTTTGTATTGCACTACAAAATATTTATGAGGTAATGCATTCCCGCGATCAGAAATATATCTTTAAAACATTGTATACATCTTCCTTCAAATTATCAGCTGCATAAACCTCATACAATAATCCTATAATTTAAATTGTTTTTTAAATATACTTTATTAAATGCACAATAAAAATGAACTAATCTGTATTGCTACATATATGCATTATAGCCAATAAACAAAGGACAAACCCAAAAGATTATCCCAGCAAAACAAAACAGTAAAAGTTATTTTTAACAAACTTTATTAAAGTCACAATATAAAGTGAATTAATCCACATAGCCACATACGCAGATTTATAATCAGAGAAAAAAATCACAAATGATGCAAAAAAAAAAACAACACAAGTGTTCATCAAAAATCTTAGACTATTCATGGGGACTTGCAACCCTCATTTGGGCTACATATGTGTATAGCTGCTTCATGAAATCCCCAGGCAACCCCTTCCAAAAAATGAATGTTATCAATGATGCCTGCATAGGCCAAAGACATAGCTCAATGTCTATATTCATAGAAAACAAAAGCGGTATATAATTTCTGTTAGTTTTTAAAGTTGAGGACCATGTCTACACCAAACACCCCTACTTTTAGTAGATTCCCTCAGCATATGAATGCAAAAGATATTAGCAGTTATTAATTTCCCACATTACCAACATTCCCCATTGCCGACTCTTTTGCCCTTGAAACACAATGGGGAGTGTTTGCAGAAATGAAACCTTTTAAATATATGTAGCTGCCAAAAATTGAGCATATTTAAGCAATGTTCAAATTGGACCATCCTAATCTTTTTGATGGAGATGAGATAATAAATAATTCTTCTACTTTACATGTACATTCTGAAAAATGCTTGTTACACCCCTGAAGGCCTAGACATAGCTCTTTGTCTCAAACCCAAGAGATCATCCATCACAGCAAAATATAAAATATAAATTCCGTGATTTGTATGCGACCTTGCAAGTTTGAAATGTATTTATCTGTTGGATCTGCACATCTTAGTGATGTGGCTAAATTTATTTTTAACTCTAAAGTATTTTGAACAATTTCCAAAACAATGTGTTTTACAAGCTCATCTTGTCATTCATAATGATTGTTAAATGATATGTATGAGTGAGTACTGAATATGTTTGTAAGCTGATTACAATTTCTGATGTCATTTAGTCAAATTATAATACTAAAGGGTTGATCACCAAGGTTAACTATGTTCTAGCTTGCAGGCATCACTGCTATATGTCTATCTTTAGTTTAAGTGATAAAGGAAATATGTTGCTACATTTGATGTGAGACTGAGTCCTGGAATATATCAATTTAGAGGTAGGGGAAGGTATAATACTCCAAAACATGAAACAGCTATTTATGGCTTAATATGCAAGAGGCTTTGTTTGTATCAGTATGAATGTAGATTTCAAATATATCTAAGGTAGATGGAATGTCTCGTTCACCTTTTTGACTGACTAAAATCAAAATTCTAAGTGATTTAACACCATTTAAGTCAAGAAGGAAACTGTTATTTCTTAAAGATTTTAACCAAAATATCATAAATAGAAACAGAATGATAGGCATGTACTTCATGAACTTTTTACCTGATATATATTTTTTATTTTATCCACCCTAGTCATTGCTACATGCCCCTGCTTGAAGCCCCACTACTGGCAGCCAAGGCATTCTTGGGGTATGTGTGCAACCCTACAGCTCATTCATTCCCATCAGGGAGCACTACTGGCCCATCCATTCTGATGGAGAGAGTCAGGGGAAAGTATCACCATATATTCTTTATCATTTAAACAGAAGTCCTGCTGAGTGACAAACCACTGCCTCAGCAAAGCTGCTATAATACTTAATATAGCTAACTGTTCAGAGAGAGGTTGTGCTGATATTTTCACACACACACACACATACACACACACACACACACACACACACACACACACACACACACACACGCACGCATGCATGCACCTGCACACACACACACACACACACACACACACACACACACACACACACACACACACACACACACACACACACACACACACACATGCACACATGCACACACACATCTCCTTTCTTCCAGGCTTAGCAGGGAAGTCCCTGACTAATGAAGCATAAGCCGTTGTGCCACTAAAGCTGGGTGATTTCAAACCACTGCTAGGTGTCAGTACTATCATGGGGCTAGCAACTTCTCTTCCTCACGATGACTGAGCTGACATCAGTCCCACAAGCCCATCCTCTTCTACTCCATGCCTCAGATAGCCATGCTACTAACTGAAGACAGGTCACCTGTAAGGTACACAGTGTTTTGTCTCTCTGTGTCATGGGTCCAGGCTGTCATGTCTATAACTGACCATTGTGATACAAGTAGTAGCTGTAACACTGATTACTCTCCGAAAGGGGGGAGGTCATAGTTATAAGTGCTGCAAAGCAAGTACTTGTAGCCTCATTAGACCTTTAACCTTCACTTTCTTACAAAATGTAAAACAATGATTAATCCAAATCTTCTTATTGCTATGTGCTGCAGAATATTGAACCTCTAACCATGGAGACCAGTCTCTGACCATGGAGACCAGAAAGGCAGTAAACAAAAAGGTCACATTTTCCACAATGGAATATGTTTTACCAGAAATATTAACCACGCCCGAAAACAGTTGACTAAAAAGCTGAAAATAAAACATACAGGTTCTCCATGATGACCTTAAACAGTTAGTACCATGCCATTAGAATCGATGATTGCTTCCCTGTATATCTAAAGGCCAAACCTGAAATGTGTACTTTGAGCTATAAATACCTGCCAGCAAATAGACTATTACAATTAAAGAAAACATTGCTCAGGGCACTTACATCTATTCTATTTGGTTCCATGAGGCAGACAGCCCTTAATATACACAGCTTTTCTCATTCAGAGCTTTTTCAATTTGAGGACTAGAAAGCTGGAGCTGTCTTCCAAATAAATTAATACTAGAATTTGTTCCATCAGATTACATGGAAAACAAGAATAGCTGTTTGTTGCTAAAGTCCTTTCTTGGTTCCCAGAAGATATCAGACATACGTTTCCAATTAAGTTTTATCATTTTATTCAACTTCAGAGAGGGTCAGAAGTTAGTGTGGTCAATTCTGATGTCAATTCTCATTCTTCATTCAGCAATATTGTGCTACATTTTAAAGGTAAAAGTAAAAGAAATGCAATTTTGAATGTTACAGACTGATTTTGATTAGGGTTTTATTGTATACACCATTACTATAACAAGTTTTGCCTGAATACTGCCCTTGATGCCCAGTTCATTTTCCTGTAAATAAGTACATATAAGCTATTCATGTCTCAAGGATGCACATGCAGTGTGTGAGCTCCTGTATCATCCTGACACTGTGGTGAGTCAGCCATTGCCTCTCATCTCTGAACAAAGAACCTCTATCTTTTTCACATCCATGGCTCCACTGAGGATCAAACATGAAGTATATTCAGTTGCATGCTAACTCCCCTAAGAGAGGCACACCTGTCCTACCTCCCATAATCTTGAGATGTCCAAGCCACTAGGAGTCAGAGTTTTATTTCCTATATATCATGACTGAGTCCAAAAATAGAAGTGGATTTAAGAAATTAATATGCTGGACTTAAGATGATACCTTGATGTCTTAATGTGCTGTCAGGCCAAATTCTACAACCTTTACCTGCAGAATTTCTACACATGCACCCTGTGGCTTCCTGTAAAGTGCTTGCATGTCTCACTTGTGCCCTTCATTCATGTGTTGCCTTTCATATTTACTTGTCATTTCCACTTACCAGCCACAACACCACAGGGCATGCACACACACAAACACACACACAGACACTCACACATACACACACTCACACACACACACCCACACACCCACACATGCACACCCGCCTGAGCGCGTGCACAGACACACACACACATACAAACATGCACAAACACACACACACGCACACATGCACACACGCATATACCACACATGCACATACACACAAACACACACACACACACACACACACACTTTTTGTAGTTTTGTAGTGGGATCTCTAATAAGTAATTTTCTAAAATATTTGCAGCATACATATTGTCTGCATTCCTGATGTTACCTCTGTTTCATAATACTGATCTGCTACTTCAAACATCTGGTACTGTGTAACAGGTAGCCAAGCCTATTCTGTGTCATAAAATGGTTGTGTGTGATTAATGCACCAACCTGAGTATCAAAGGAAATAAATAGATAATGTCTGCACTCTGACTGTACCCACTCTTGCATATGGTAGCAACCTGTATCAAGCACTGTGTCATCCTCATGCAACCCCCTTTGTCATAGTATATTAAAATGTGAGACTGCTTTTATGGAATAACAAGTAGGTTCATACTAGTCTTTGTGCTGGCTTACACTCCCAGTATTAATATAGTACCTCAGAAGGCCACTCCATGGTGAAACATGGGTAAACTTTACATGTTGACAAATAATTTTTTGGTTGGACTTTTTCTTTAGACCTCTCAACATCCTAGCTCTCTAGTTGTACATCTCCAAGATAAGTATAACATCTCTGCTTTCTTCTTTCTCTTAAACTATACCTCGGCTCTCCTCTACTCTGTTACCAGCTATCATTCTGTCTTCACCCACCTGTCCTTCTACCTATGCCCCTCTTACCTCTCTTTTACCAATCATTTCATTTATGTCTCAAAATGAAATCAGCCTTTTGCAAATAAATCAGTACTCTATATTGTGATGTCTGTCCTACTGCATAGTTGTTTATCTACCTATATCTGTATAGAGTTTAATTAGTATAAAAAGCCCTGTTACTGTATGTGTAGTTAGTCCCAGGGATTCAATAAACTCTGTGCAGGAATAGCACTATTCCTGCACGGAGTGGTTCATGTCCATATAGCACAGCAGCGTGCCTTGCATATTCATGAAGGCGCACTGCTGTTTAACTTACAAGGACATGAACTATGAACAAGTACAGGGGCTGAGTTTAACAAGTGCAAGGACACTGAACACCCCCCTGCACTCATAAAGTGTCGTATGGCATTTTCTAATATGATCTGGCATAATATTAGAGAATTTCTCTAATATTATTCTAGTATTTCAGTGTCTGTGGACACTGAAATTAAATAAATGATCATTTCAATGTTCGTGGACACTGAAATGCATACAACAGCAGGAAAGCAATGCAGGGAGTGTGTGACCAGTTCTGTGACACACACCCTGCATTGTAAAAGTGCTGTATGACACCTTTGCAACCTGCTAAAGCAGGAAATGTGTACAAAAGCACAAATAATGGTGTATATATCCCTGAAAAGGGACACCATACATATTGCCCTCACAAACTGAGAAAGTTGATAGAAAACAGGTCATGTATTAGCATGAATTACCAAAGGATAAAAGTCTGAAAGCAAATGTATGCCAATATTCCCTGACAGCTGTCCATCTGGACAAAGGCACAAATAATGGGGGGACAAAACACTGAAAATAGGGACACATCTGAAATATTGCTCTCTCTTACTCTTAGAAAGTTGATAGAAAACAGAATATGTATTAGCAAGAATCTCTGGAGGATAGAAACCTGAATGCCAGATGTATGCCATTGTTTCCTGATTGCACCCCTCAGTGACTTTTCAGAACACCACAATACTCACTATATAACATAATAATATAATATAATAATATAATAATAATATTATATATTTTTTTCTAGGCTAAGAAATGTTTAAGCATAGCTAAGCGGGTGTGTGTGTTATGGCCCTCCACTTATCATAGCTTAAATATCCCATAGGAAATAAATACAAATATACAGACGGAATTTGTAAGCTGAGATAGTGTAGTGATCAGAGTCCCAGATTTACATGCAGGTGTTCATGGTTTGAGTACCAAGACAGGCAAGTTATTTTTATATGGGAAAACAGTGTTAAAATTATTTTTTTAAACTTAAATTATGTAGTAACTGTTTTTTGTGAACCAGGGTAGTGTAGCTAGTGTACAATGTAAGTGTGCATGCATACAACATGTGAAGCCACCCATGCACACACAAGTGTCCCATACAGTATAGTCACACCCCTTGCCAATGTAAGGAAAGCACATAGAGAGATTGTCATGTAAAGTACATCATATACACTTAATAAATGAAGTCAGTCTTATGATATATTTAAAAAATTAAAAGTGAGCAATGGTTAGCAATGGTCAGCTATGCTTAGCAGGTGTAACCATTGCTAAGACGTGAATGCTAAGCAGCAGATAGCTGAGATAAGTGGATTTGCTCACTGTTAAAATTCGTTCAGGAACTTCTCCTTTAAGCAGTGTTAAAAATGGCTTAGCGGATTTGCGCACTGCTTAGCAGAGCTTAACATTTTCAAAATAGTCCAATGATAGCAAAGGGTGGGAATATCACGCTATTTAAATGGTGCAGGCGTGAATACAGCCATAATCTGTTATAGTCCATCTGTGTAGATACAATGGCTGGCATGGGAGAGGGAGTGTGCTTTCAGGCACAAGCTGGTGCATTCAGGATTACAGGGTCATGGCTGGACTCCTAGTTAAAAACCATGAGGAGAGACTGCTGCAGGGCCAGAACTAGGGCTCCCAATGCAAAGCAGAGGTGCAGGACTGTCTTGCACATGACCTTACCCATGCTACTTGCATCCCCCAGACTGGTGACCAGGTACGGCACCACTATGCTGACCTAAAGCATAGGAAGGGGGTGCTCTTAGATCAGTGGATCCAAGATGAATGGGACTGGAATGCTCCAGTAGTGTGTAAGTATCACTATCAAGTAGATTGTAGCAAATACTAGCCTGAGAATGTGATAGACAGATATGCATAATGTGAGTTTTTCTCCCTTACAGCTGAGGCAGGAGGGCTGTGAACATGGAAGCCCATGGTGATAGACTGCTGAGGCTGCGCCAACAGACTGGTGAGTACAAATCTATTTTGTAGTATATTGTTAGAATAGCTAAGAAGGAGCACATTGCTTACTGCTAGTAGGTATACTGTTACTGTGTGAACTGAATAAATAAAAAAGTATGACTGATGAATATTGAAGCACAATAAAGACCCTTAAAAACTGCTGTGTTTATTCTGGTATGTTGTTGTAGACATATATAGAATGTATATAGGTTTTACACAGCAAATATGGCTGTGACAGCATACATTAACTGAGGTTCATCTGTGAACAAGCTGTTAGAAGAAACCGTAGATGGTGTAGCTGTAAAATGAGATATAAATAAAATGTTAAATATATACTGCATTAAGCTCTGAACCTTGGATAGTAATATGGGAAGTATCAATATGTGTACCAGACAACATTGCCTTGTGTTAAACTTTGTTTTCCAGGTTGTAGATCCAAAGGAGTAATGCACAGTACAATAACTATCTGTCATGTATGCATCACAGAATTACAACTTCAGACTGTCTAACCAAGTGACTATTAGGTAGAGACCATTGAAACAAAAAACAGCAATTCCCCAGTAGCTCAGTGTGATGAGAAATAGCTTAATTGTTAATTTTGCACTCCCAGACACAGTTAGAATCCAGGGAGTGGTACTAAGATCTGTGCATATCTACACACAAGGAATCAGGAATAAATGTAAAAACAGTCAGGTAGTTTTAACAGATATTTTCCCCACAGGTTTTACAGGTAGGTAAATGTTGCCAGTAGCTGTATAAAAGGTATACTAATAAACTGTGTACAACTGTTTAATTGTCCTACCTCATGCCTGGAAATGACAGCAGGGTAGGTACATACAATATGCACTCTTCCTGAATCATACCTTTCAACTGTACAGATATCCACTGAATGTCCAGATATTTGTCTCAGATTTTTGGTCCATTTTACATAAAGTAGTGGTGTCATGGCAAGTCAGTGGCAAATCATTATAAACTGAAGTTAGAAAATAATGATATATATACAAGTGTCAGATGTCATATCCATCAGAAAAGCCATGCAAATGCAAAACCTGTTATTTTATCAACTTTCTAAGTTTGTAAGAGCAATATCTAAAAATTGTCCATATTTATGGGCCTTTGTCCCACTCTTATGTATGGCTTTTTCCAAATGTCATGCTCTAAGAGATTGAGAAGTATGTTTCCGATATATGTCTCTCAAGTGTCATGCTATCACGGCTAGTGGTCACAGCTGCAAATAATCCTGGACACAGATAGGAAACCAGTTGACGTATGCCAGTAGCACACTCACATAACAGCAGTTCAGGGTACCCCTCTTGTGCCAGATATGTAACCCTGACATGTACGAATCCCCTCTAGCCATGTACTCAGAGTTGTCACAGTTTGCCTCTTAGCATTCCAAGCTGACAGTTTAATAGGTATGTTTGTACTACAGAAACTATAGCCATAGGTAGATGTAAAGTGAGGGCAGACCCATAGAGTGTTAAGCAGTACTGTTGTGGAAAATAGAAGCATAAACAGTTGTTAGTGTATTTTCTGTCTCTCCCCCACCCCTCATCTGCATCAATAATTATTACTCATATACTACGGGTATGTTGTGCTCCAACCGTAATGTTGGGACTTATGTTATATCATTGTTAATATGTTTGATTGCTTGCATGTTAACATATCTTGTTCAAATACCATTGTTGGTGGCCTGTTGCAATCAATGTTACTGGCATGCTGTTAAAATGCAAACTGTTGTTCCATTTATGCATGTGTTCTCTTTGCTATGCAACTGTTTCAAATCTATTTTATGAGGTTAACAGGAACATCCATGCATGCTGTTATAACTAATCTTGTAATGTGTTGTTCATGATTAACCAACATATTTTGTAAAACCTCAACACCATAGAGAGTTGACACGTCACATCCCAGCAGATCCGCCTGTCCCACCTCATCTGGCCATGGCACCTGGCCCCAGCACATCTGGGACCCAACCCGGATTTCCCTCATCTGCAGGTCCTGCACCACCTTTCGGTGGAACCGCCACAGGGGACAGGGCCTGTCCCCTTGGGAGTGGGTGTGGACAGGAGGCTGTCACCGACAGTCAGGTCTGGAGTTTGGTACACAGCACTCTTCGATCTGCGTTTGGAGAGCAGCTGCACCAGATTGAGGGCTGCCTGGCACACCTCAAGAGCCAGGCCACCCCTCCTGTCCAGCTCCCAGCACAGCCCCCTTTGGAGCCATGAAGGTGCAATGGTGACTGTCCATGGGTGGGGATCTCAGTCTCACTGTAACCATATGGTGGTCCATGGGCTTCCAGTTCCCAACCACTCTCCCTGTCAAATGTGTTTACCACCCTCATGTGTCATATACTGCCCATTCTGCTGTCTTGTCTGTCTTGTCTATCTCCCTACTCAACCTACCTCCACAGACAATCCTTCCCCGACATCCCACTCAAACCTTAAAAAAAAAGAAAAGGGCATCTGTCCCCCCCAAAAAATATCGCTCCATACATAGCTGTCCATTTTGCACAGTGTCCACTGGACACATGTAATCCAGTCCAATTGGCTTGACAACATGTTTCTGTTGTCCTCACCCCTCTCTCTGGAGTTTGAGTGTCCAAATTCACATCCAAATTCTGTACAAATGCACAGCTGTATATGAATTGGACAGCTATGGACCTTCTCTACACCCATCCTGCACATCCCTAGCTATCTTTCATATTGTTTTCCCCTCTGCATGCCCCTTTTTCACCACTTTCGTATCACCCCATTCCTTTTCTTTTCTTTTTTTTTAAGAAATTAGTGAGGTGTAAGCGGGAGTAAGTGGTGGTAAGCGAGTTTGCGTGATGCTAAGTGAAGCCAACACAGATTAAGCATCTCTACAGTTAACCATGTGTTGGCATTGCTTAGCATCATGCAAACATGCTTAAAGCTGCTTAAAACTACTTTAATCACTCTGTTTCCATCAGCCACTGTTCTGTTTAGCAACAAAATAATCAGCGCTGCCAAGTCTCAAACCCAGGGCCCTGTAAACCATAATCAAAGCAATATACCACTACACCATATTTGAACTATAAAGCTTGCTGATGCTTTTTCAAACATATCATGCAGTAGAGTCATTCAACAGTAGGGTCAAGATTTTGTAGAATCAGTCAGGCTTTGTATATATACATATACACATGTACATATGTAAGGAGATGCATATATATGGAAAAATCTATACATAATATAAATATATATATATATATATATATATATATATATATATATATATATATATATATATATATATATATAAATGGGAGCACTACAGAATCCTGAAAGGCCAAAATCCTGAAGCCCAAAATCCGAAGACCAAAATACTGAAAACTCAAAATACTGAAAAATCAAAATCCTGAAAACACACAGGATACCAACACTTACTGTATTCCAACAAAAATACATACAGAAACAAATAAAACACAAACTATATTACTGTTCTCCAAGTATAAGCTTCACTACTTAGTGTAGTGAAGTACAATCTGGGAGTTGATATATTTAAGTAGCAGGGGGTGTGGGGGTGCAGGGGTCTTGCCCCCTGCATATAGTTGAAGGGTAATATGTTTCTGTATGTACTTGTGCTGGAATATAGGAAGTGTTGGTATCCTGTGCGTTTTCAGTATTTTGAGTTTTCAGTATTTTGAACATTCAGGATTTTGGGCTTCATGATTTTGAGCTTTCAGGATTCTGCAGCACTCCTCTATATATATATATATATATATATATATATATATATATATATATGAAGAAAAAATATAGATAGTGGATTCATACCTCAGAATCCTACTTCTCAAACTCTTAGTGCAAAAAATCTGGCCAAAGGCTGTCAAAATGGGGGGGCAATGGGCCAAAACTAGGGACATATTTTAAATATTGCTCTAATAAATGTAGAATGCTGCCAGAGTGACAGGATTTATTTCAGCATACATGTTCTGAAGGCTGTGAGTTCTGAAAGTGAACAGTATGTCATCATTTACTGATAGAAATCCTCAGATCATCACAGTGATTTACCAGGGACTTAAAAATAATGAATCTGTGGAACAGACCTGAAATATGCGCAATAAACCTGGACATTCTGAAACAATCTGGCCAGTCAAGATGTATGCTCAGAACCCCTTAGTGCAACGAATCTGGACCAAGCCTGACAAAGTCGAGGGAGAAAGCCATGAACATAGGGACATATCTGAAATACTGGAGTAGATAAGCTGACACAGTTGCTGCAGTAACACCGTCCTGTCTATCCTAACATATATTGACTGAAATATCACAAGTCCAACACTCAATTACTTCTCACTAGTTAATGACTTAAATCCTCACATAATTCCACTAATGTCTCAGAAATACACAACACGTATGGGGGCCAGCAAACAGTACAGCCTACAAATATTTGGACATAACATCACATTAGGGAAACTACACTCACCTGCTAAGCATGTCACCAAGCACCGTCCAGACTACAGTCAGACTGACACAACACTAAGCCAAACCCACTATGGGGAATTACACATGTATTTGCAAATATATCAGGCACTACAGGGATGTACCACCACTGAAAAACAGATACCAGTGTGAAAGTGAATACACCCAACCAGTTTCACCACAGTCACAGTGACATGCCAGTAAGCCAAATGAACAGTAGAGTTTAAGGACTATGTGAACCAAAACATCTCATCATGTTTGCCACTCACACACTACTCCTACATATACTGGCCCAATTCACAGTGTAGTATGATGCCTGACTGTGGTATGGGACATGTCTCAGTCAACCCCTACAAACATATACAGCCGATAGACCACCAGAAACTGGAGCAGCATGCATAGTCAGATAGAAAAGGAGCCATAACACATACATTGACCCCGCACCCTCCCTACACAGGCCAAATAACATTTACACACTACAATCCTTACAGTCTGTCAACAATCACCAGAAATACACAGACCTCTCAACTGTTCAGAGACTCGCAGAATGTCCAGGCTTTGTCCTCATATATAAGGCCTCTTACACATAATATGTCTGGAATTCTGATACATCACTGGAACGATATCAGGAATGAAGGCACTAAATAATGATATCCCATACCTATCAGCCTCTTACTGCATGACATCTGGACATAGCCTGACATACTTGGGGACAGAGGCCCAAAAACAAAAAGGGGCATATGTGAAATATTGCTGTTATAAACTGAGACAGTTTCTGGTGTAAAAGGGTTTGTTGTAACATATCTTTCCTGAGGGATATGAAGTCAGAAACACAAATTGATGAACCCATTTACTGACTGCAATCCCCACAGTATGCTACTGATTTTCCAAAGACAAAACATGTCTGAGTAACACAGCAAACATGAGAATCCAAAATCTGGCCATTCTGTGGATAGCTCTACAGTTGAGAGTTATGTCAACCACATAACACTGTCAGACTTAAAATCACGCATAAAAGCCAAGTCCACACAAACCCTGTTAATCTAGCATTAGTTCAATTGTATAACAGCAATACCTACATTCTGTCCCTATGTCTGGAACATTCTCCCTCAGTTTCTTGGGCTGTATCCACAGTTTTTGTTGTAAGAGGTATTTCCAACTACCCTCTGTGATGCTATTGTTCACACACCTCCATGAAGTCCTCCTCACAGGCAAGAAAAAGGGGAAATGCCCACATGAAGTACTCAATTATAGGAGTGTGTTGCCATGCCATTGGCTATAGGAATAACAACACAACTTTTCTACATGCAACTATGCAACTAGCAAGTGGAAGACACCAACTAGTGCACAGGCCATCAGCTGCTCATGAGCATTACCTGCAAAAGGCATGCTACTGCCTATGCAAAACAGATGTATACCCTACATCTCGGAGAGAGAGAGAGAGAGAGAGAGAGAGAGAGAGAAAGAGAGACAGGAAGACAAACCTAACACATACTGGAATCAAACTAACCATACTTGGAAAAAAGGGTATATCAAACAAGTAAGCATGTAATGGAATGCAGTAGGGGATATGTAATAATGGGAAATAGGAAGTTCAACAAATATGTCTCAACAAGACTTGCTGTACTGATATATTGCTGATCAGAATCTATGGCCAAAGCATCTAGGTCGGTCTGAAGTGACATAGATCACAGCTCAGCCCCCTGAGTCACCCCAGGAAAGGATGGCTCACATATGACTACTATTGGAGTGTGTGTTGAACAATACTGATTGTGACACTGCTAGGCCAGCTACTGGAATGTCATAGATATCCATACGCTAATTGTGAATACAACTATGATATACATGTTTGTCTCAGAAATGTGAGAGACCTATACAGGGTATTTGCATAGTAAATTACTGTTGCAGATGTGTGTGTGATGAACTGCATGTAATATACTGAGCTCATACCATTCAACTGTCCAGTGTTATGCACACTGACCATATGTGTGCCTCATATTTGTAGTCATTTACTCATAGAGTTGGGTTATATCTGGCAAATCATTGGCAACCTGTGAAGACTGACATTACAACATCTCATTCTCTTTCTTTTGGCTGTTCCTGTTAGGGGTCACCACAGTGGATCATCTGTCTCCATTTCTTCCTGTCCTCTGCATCTTGCTCTGTCACACCAACCACCTGCATGTCTTCTACCACCATATCCATACACCTTATCTTAGGCCTTCCTCTTTTCCTCTTACCTGACAGCTTCATCCTTACTATCCTTTTCCCAATTTACTCAGCATCCCTCCTCAGCACATGGCCAAGCCAACATAATCCCACTACTCTCTGGCTTTGCATCCAAACCGTCCAACCTGGGCTGTCCCTCTAACAAACATATTCCTAATCCTGTCCACCCTTGTCACACCCAGTGCAAATCTTAACATCCTTAACTCTGCCACGTCCAGCTCTGACTCCTGCCTTTTTGTCAATGCCACTGTCTTTAACCCATATAACGTAGCTTGTCTCACTACCCTCTTGTAGACCTTCCCTGTCACGCTTAATGGTACTCATCTGTCACAAATCACTTCTGACACTCTTCTCCACCCTCCCTATCCTGCCTGCACTCTCTTCTTCACCTCTTCCCCACACACGTCATTGCTCTGAACTGTTGATCCCAAGTATTTAAACTCATCCACCTTTGCAAACTCTACTCCCTGCTTCCTTACCATTACTCTATCCTCCCTCCCATTCACACACATATATTCTGTCTTAGCTCTGCTGACCTTCATTCCTCCCCTCACTAGAGCATATATCCACCTCTCTGGGGTCACCTCAACATGTTCCCTACTCTCACTACAGATCACAATGTCATATGCAAACATCACAGTCAACAGGGACTCCTGTCTGATCTTGTCTGTCAACCTGTCCATTACCACTGCAAATAAGAAAGGACTCAATACTGATCCCTGATGTAATCCCACCTCCACATTAAATGCATCTGTCACTCCCACTGCAGAACTCACCACTGTCACACTACCCTTGTCCATATCCAGTAGCACTCTTTCAGATTCCTCTGCCACTCCGGGCTTCCTCATACAATACCACAAATCCTCTGTAGGCACCTTGTTATATGCTTTCTCTAAGTCCACAAAGACACATTGCAACTCCTTCCAACTTTCTCTGTAATTCTCCATTAACACTCTCAAAGCAAACATTGCATCTGTAGTGCGCTTTCATGACATAAAACCATACTGCTGATCACTAATCCTCACCTCTCTTCTTAACCTGGCTTCCTCTAATCTTTCCCATAACTTCATGCTGTGACTGATCAATGTTATCCCTCTGTAGTTACTACAGCTCTGCACATCACCCTTATTCTTATAATCGGTACCTAAACAATTTTTCTCCACTCCTCATGCATCCTTTCACTTTCCAAGATTTCATTAAACAATCTGGTTGCAAAGAACACTGCCATTTCTGCTAAACACCTCCATGCTTCCACAGGTATGTCATCTGAACCAACAACCTTTCCATTCTTAATCCTCTTCATGGCTATCCTTCCTTCCTTTCTGTTAATCCGTTACACTTCCTGATTCACCATACCCACATCATCCAACCTTCTCTCTCATTCTCTTCATTCATCAGCCCCTCAAAGTACTCTTTCTATCTGCCCAACACACTCTCCTTGCTTGTGAGTATGTTTCCCTCATTATCCATTATCACCCTTATCTGCTGCACATCCTTCCTAGCTGGGTCCCTCTGTCTAGCCAATTGGTACAGGTCCTTTTCTCCATCCTTAGTGTCCAACCTTTCATACAACCCTTCATTCGCCTCATCCTAAACCTTCACCACCTCTCTCTTTGCCATGCACTTCATCTTCTTACACTCCTGTCTACTTTCTTCATCTCTCTGATAATCCCACATCTTCACTGCCAACCTCTTTCTCTGTATACTCCCTGTACTTCCTCATTCCACCACCAGATCTACTTGTCCTTCTTCCTCTGTCCAGATGTCACACCAAGCACCTTTCTCGTCATCTCACTTACTAGCTCTGCTGTAGTTACCTAGATATTTGGCAGCTCTTCACTTCCACCCACTGCCTGTCTTAACTCTTCCCTGAACTCACCCCCTCAATCCCCTTTTTCATTTTCTACCATTTGATCCTTGGTGCAGCCCTCACACTATTCCTCCTCTTCTTGATCACCAACATCATCCCACAGACCAACACTTCATGCTGCCTAATTACACTTTCCCCTGTCACCACTTCACAGTCTCCAGTCTTTTTCAAACTGGCCCTCCTGCATAGGATATAATTCACCTGTGTGCATCTTACTCCACTCTTGTATATCACCCTATGCTCCTCCGGCTTGTTAAAATACATATTCACCACAGCCATGTCCATCCTTTTTTCAAACTCACCACCAACTCACCTTCTGCATTCCTTTGCTTAACACCATACCTACCCATCACTTCCACATCCCCTCTGTTCCTTCACCAACATGCCCATTGAAATCTGCTCCAATCACCACTCTCTCACCCTTGGGTACAGTCATCACCACTTCATCCAATTCACTCCAAAGTTTTTCTGTCTCATCCATCGCACACACAACTTGCGGAGCATATGCAATAACAACAGTTATCAATTTCCAGCTTCATAAACATCACTCTATCTGACACTATTTTCACCTCCAAAAATACTCTTGGTATACTGTTCCTTCAGGATAACCTCTACACAATTTCTCCTCTCATCCACACCATGATAGAACAATTTGGACCATCCTCCAATACAACTAGCTTTACCCCCCTTCCATCTGGTCTCTAGCACACACAATATATCAGCCTTCCTTCTGTCCATCATGTCAGCTAGCTCTGTCCCCATACCAGTCATACCAACATTAAAAGTTCCTACCATCACTATGACACTCCTAGCCTTTCTCCTCTCTTCCTGCCATATGAGCATCGGACATCCTCCAGGGTATGTCTGTGAATGCAAAGGCTATTGTGCTATCGAATGACTTAAATGTGTTACAGCAATATTAAGAAAGCGTCACTATTTTGGCCCATCACCCCCCATGTGTGTGTGGTATCCTCCAGATATCCTGCTCTAACTGGTTGACAGGAATGACTGAGCAGCAAGAGTGTAAATACAGTGTGGCATACTGACATAGAACAGAAATGTATATCAGGTATTACCTGTGCACATGTATGTATGAGTAGGTGTACCTAGCTGCCTCATAACAACAGACATGGGATGCAAAACATCAGGTAAATAAGCTGTACATGTTGTACATGTGTGTAATCTTGGTTTGTGTGCATCCAACAGACATAAATATTTACAGCTACTGGTCATTGCATTGCCCTGACACAGACATGGGTATTAGAATAAGCATGATTATCAGGTTGAAACTGGAGAGGTATCCAACTGTGTTATGACCTTGTGTACATGCCTACTACAAACAGCTATATGACCACCTACATAGCTGTATATAGGGTCACAGGTGGATTGCTGTAAGGCTAACTATGAGTACAAAGTGGACACATCCACCTAGAGCAATCAGAAGGCTGTCTTCACATATGTCCGCAGTCCCAGAGGTAACAATCCAACACACTCTGTAGTGGTGGTCAATCACACCACACACACACACACACACACACACACACACACACACACACACACACACACACACACACACACACACACACACACACACTATAGCTATAGCCAACCTGCTGCAGGCAGGTTTAGGGCAAACATCACCCCCCTGGCTCACCATCAGTATAGGTGGATATGCACAGGACCCGCACCCCTCCCCCCTCATCATCAGGGAGCAGGTGCATACTGCCTAATCAAAGTCAACAAAAGCAAGTCTCCATGGGACCCGATAACATTCCTGTCTGCATTCTACATGAACTCAGGGATATGCATAAATAAATAACATTAAGAATTAGCCTTATATGCCGCTAGTCAGGAACACTTTAGGATGTGCAAACAGAAATTTTATTTTTTTACAGTGCTGGGAGTTCATAATTCTTGATGAAGCATTCTCACTTTACATACAAAATCTGTAAGTTTATACATTTTTTATCAAACTGCTCATGCAATTTCATGATGTTATAATGACTGTGTCCTATAGAAAACTTTGCAAATGTCCTCATCCCTCATGATTTTCACCATAGACTTTATGTAAACACCTTCCTATACATGATTCACCTGCTTCAAATGGGTCTTGTTTTTGACCTTGGATGTTTTAAACCTGCTCTAGCAACAATGCACTTTTAGCCTAGAGGAGTCAGGCTAACAAATTCCTTTTTGTAATAACTTCATGTCTCACTTCATGCAACACATACTATTCTCTCTTATTACATACTAAAAGAATGCTGTTTAAAAGACAGCAATACTGTGGCTTATGAAGCTGTATTTTTCCCAGCTCTGTATACAAATTATATTTGCTGTTTAACAATCATATTATAGCATTATTAATAAACTGAAATTAATATACATTTTAATAAGCTGGTCTTGTCCCATAACAGTTCACAACAAGTTCATGAGCCCATAGCATGATTGGGATGTAGACTATATACTGTTAAAACAAATTCATGAGCCTACCGCATGATAGGACATAAAGGTATGCGTAGTTAAATAAATTCCTGAGCCCAAAAGCATGCTGGGACTTAGTGTGATTGTGTGAAAGTACCCTCAGAGGGTCCGAAAGAGTGGTCAATTCTGGACACAGTACCTATCTGCCGCATTATCCCGACCGCAGTGCTGGAGCTGTAATGTTTGAGCTCGCACAGGGATGAAAGCAAGGGTGTGCTTTGGGAAAAGACTGATCAAAACCACTCCTGTCCACCGACAGACTTCTACCTTTCCCTCCCTGTATGGTGTGTGGATTACTACAGTTATTTTCTGTCTTTGGAATTGCCAGAATTCAGGAGTTTTAAGGTAAGCCTAACATTTTTATTACTGATTTATAAAATAAAAAGAAAGGGAGCAAAGATAAGCAAACAAAATCAAATCCCTGAAAAGGGAACACCTGCATATTTTATGTATTTCAACTATGGGAAGAAAAGTTGTAAATATTTGCATGACTGGTTTCAACTTACTAAAAATTGTGCTGGTAGGGTATTTCCATTAAATTGAACTTATGATAAGACTAAATTGCTGACATTGAAAGGTATTTTAGAAGATAAGAAAAGCAAAGTAAGTGGGGAACAAATGACAGCATTTTATTCTTGGTACAGTGAAGCACTTAAAAGGGAAAAGGACTCAGCATTAAGAGGGTTGCAGGATGTTAATAAGAAATTGTTGCAACAAGTAAAAGGGATCCCTTTATCCTGTCTTAGCAGGTTTGAAACAAACAGAATGGCAAAAAAGCAGAAACTTCTGAAAAGGATGATAATCCTCCAGTAGCTACTGCACCCCCACCCCCATATGCACCAGTACGGGTACCTCCTGTACAAAACTCTGTTGTTTCTAAGACTTCTACCTTTCAGTCTACTGTCCATTGGACACCCAGTTCACGTGATACTGGTACATCTCAGACTGGTTCCCCTGTTCAATCTTCATCTTTTGAACAGGCATCTGCAGTCAAGGGAGGGGTCTTCTTCCGATCCTTCTCAAATAGCTTCTACTTCCCCAACAGGGGCATTAGTGTTTGACATTCCTGTATCTTACCATACAAGCTCACATGACAAAGTACAACAAGAAGAGATTACAACCTCTGGAGGGGATCTCTTGGCACCTCTCAGGGAAATTTTGGGGGCTAACAATAGGGAACTTGTTCGTCCTTGGACCCCTGCTGATTTGCATACTATGTCTAAACATTTTCCAAATATTAGAAAAGATCTATTAAAATTCAAAGAAAAATTAAAAACTAAAATAGAATGTTACAATCCTACTTTGACAGATTTAAATCAACTGCTGGGGGTAGTTACTTCAGATGAAATAAGAAAGCAGTTACTGAAAAAGGCTGAAATAACAGATTTCACTCTCATAGGAAATGCATTAATAGATAAATGAACAGCATTGTTAAACAAGATTACAAATTGTGTCAAGTTAAGACTGACGGGTCTAAAATACAGGCATGTAATCAAAATAAAGGGAAAGCCCCTGCAGACTATTTTAGTCACCTTAAAACAGTATTTGCTAGACATTCAGGAATACCAGACCCAGAAGAGCAGGCTAAGCCAGCTATTGCAGCAGCCTTTGTGCAGGGTCTGCAAGCCCCTGTACAAAATCAAATAAAGCAGGTGCTCATAGACTGGCAAGGGAAAGACTTAGAGTCTTTATTAAGTGCTGTAAATCACTATACAGAGTATCAGGAAAAACGAAGGAAAGATACTGAGGATAAGCTGTTAACTTTACAAATCAGGCAGCTAAAAAACCCAAGGGGTTGAAGTAAAAGCAGGGGAAGGGGTAGAGGAATTGCTAGAGGATTTAGCAAAAGTGCTGGTCGAGGGAAACAAGGAGCAGCTGGTTGGCAACAATGAGTTGGTAGTGCCCCTCCAGCTTCATGTAATCATCTTGCTTTGATTGTGGAGAAGCAGGACATTGGAGAGGGGAGTACTCACACAGGCAAATGCAAAGAGTCCAAGACATTTGGACTGAGTGGCAACCAAATTATAATAATGCAGTTTTTCCTTCACCACCTCCTCAGATTGAAAGGAGTCAAGAAGCTCCATAATGACTAGGTCAAAAAAATAATACAAAAGTGAATCTTAACCCCCTACTGCCAATAGATCAAAATGGGCTCTACGTTAAGATAAAAATAAATTCAAAGAAAACCCCATTTCTGCTGGACACTGGAGCTACTAGGTCAGTGCTAAAAATTCTTCAAATTGTCAAATACCAGTATCATAAAATAAAATAAAGGCAGTTAAAGTAACAAATACTACGGTTACATATCCTGTTTCAGAACCCAACCCCATTTCTTTAGGTCCAATTGAAGAAAAGCATTCTTTTCTTCTAAGTACTACTGCACCAGTAAACTACCAGGAAAGATTTGTTAGGTAAGCTGGGTTGTACTATTTATTGTACCCCAGAAGGGGTGTATCTAAATGTTCCAACAGAATCGGAGGGGGACGTATTGGCAGTTTTAGCAGAAGCTAACAAACAGCATGCTGAAAGCATACAAACAGATAAAGAGTTACTAGAGCAGGTAACTGCCAACTTGTGGGCTAAACATGCAAATGAAGTAGGTATACTAAATTCAGCAGAACCAGTAAAAATAAAATTAAATCCATCAAAACCTCTCCCCAGAGTTCCACAATATCCACTAAACCCAAAAGCAGAGCAGGGAATCAAACCTGTAATTCAGTCTCTAATACATCAAGAAATAATAACAGCTAAAGCCCCTTATAATACTCCTATTTTTTCAGTAAAAAAGCCAGAAAAGGATACTTATAGATTTGTACAAGACTTAAGGGCTGTAAATAATGCAGTACTACCAACATTTCCTTTTATTTATTTATTTATTTTTTTATTTTACATTTGTTGACCGGGCTAGTCTAGCTGGATATATGTCCATTTTCAGTAGAGGCCCGGGGAGATAAGCTCCAAACAGTTCAAATAAATTCACATCAAAGTAATACATGTTTAAAAAGCAGATACATTTAAAAGAGAAAAAGAGATAAAGATAATATCTGTTTACATATTATTAAAGTATATAATTGCAGTACATTTGACATTGATTAGTACAAGTACAGTTACAAGTAGACATTCAAATAGAATAAAAGCAAAATGTACATGTAATGCATCCAGTAGTAAAGGGTTTTATTTATTTATTTTTTACAAAGTAATTAATACTATGATGGAGAAATAGATTGTTAGATGTTAGGATGAAGTATATGCAGGGTTCTAAAGGTAAAGGTTGAGTCATATATCAGGAGCTAGATAGTCAGTCAGGATTAGGTACAGGGGCACAACCACTGTGTTTTGAGGAAGAGCTTAAGTTTCTTTTTAAATAGAGTTGTGGAGGGCGTTGTAGATAGTTCAGAGGGAAGTAGGTTCCAGTGTTTTCCAGCAGTATTGGAGAAGAGGGAATCTCCAGCCTTGTTATTTGCTTTGTCAATGTTTACAAGAGGTTTGTGTGCAGATCTTAGATACTTTAGGTTATGGTAAGGGTAAATTAGAGTAGATAGAATAGGTGTTTTGGCAGGTTGATACAGTATTTTATGGGCGATGGCTAGTTGATTAATTTTCAGTTGCTGCTGAAATTCAAGCCAGCCTAGTTGCTTTAAATTAATACAGTGGTGGGTTCTGAAAGGGTTACCTGTAGCAAACCTGGCTATGCTATTGTAGGTGTTTTCTAATTTCATAAGATTATGTTTTGACAGGTTAGTAAATATGGGTGAGGCATAGAGAAGGGAAGAGATTAGATGGGAGTGGGCAATGGTTATTCTAGTTGCTGGAGTGAGGTAGGGTTTGATTCTGTAAAGAGAGCCTATTCTTTTATTAATAGTTTTCACAGTGTTGCTGATATGGGTGTCGAAGCTAAGGTTGTTGTCGATGGTGATGCCTAGCAGTTTGGTAGTAAGATCTTGGGATATAGGTGTGCCATTTTTAGATAAAATTGTAAAGTCTATTTGGGGGGATTTATTGGTAGGTGTGAATAGGAGGAGTTTAGTTTTTTTTTGGGGTTAAGTAGGAGACAATGTTGTGTAAACCACTGTTCAACAGAGTTAAATATGTGTTGTGTCAGAGAGTGAAGTTCTGATACAGTTGTGGCTGAGCAAATAAGTGTGGAATCGTCTGCGTATTGTATGCATGTGGCTAGGGGAACTGCTTGGTGGAGGTCATTTATGAATAAAGAAAACAGGAGTGGACCCAGTATGGACCCTTGAGGGACACAGATGTTAACTGGTAGATGGGTAGATAGAGTGGAGTTCCAGAGTACAGCTTGATGTCTGTTAGTTAAGTAGGACTTGAACCATTTAATAGGTAGAATGTCAAGTGAGAGAGATTGAAGAATTTGTATGATTATTTGGTGGTTGACCATGTCAAAAGCCTTGGACAGGTCTAAGAAAAGTGCAGAGGAAAGGGTGTTAAGGTTACGTTTGTTGTTGATGGTGTTTGTAAAGGAAAGGAGGGCAGTGGTGGTACTGTGGCAAGGTCTGAAACCATGTTGGGTATTAGAAAGCAAGTTATTTTGGAGAAGGTGGTCAAGCAGTTGCTTGTGGATACACCTTCCCATGATCTTAGATAAGGGGGAGAGTAGGGCTATGGGGCGATAGCTGGAGAGTTCAGTAGAATTTCCTCCCTTATGAAGGGGAATAATATGAGAGACTTTCCAAAGTTTAGGGACGTATCCCACAGTGATGGTTCTATTGATTAGTATGGAGATAGGGTAGGCAATGGATTTGGCTGCTAGTTGTAAGTATTATGCGGGTAGTAAGTCAGCAGAGGGAGTACATGGTTTGAGTTTTTGGATGAGGGAGAGAATATAAGCTGTTGGGACAGGTTGGAAAAGAAATGGGGGTGGTGGGTTTGAGTTAGAATTAGATATAGTTGCATTTTGACTAAACATTTTGTTCCAAATCCAGCAAAAATACTGAGTTGCATATCACCTACAACTAGTTACTTTTCTGTAATATATTTATGTTCAGCATTCTTTTCTATACCTATTCACCCTGAGAGTCAGTTTCTGTTTGTTTCACTTATCAGGGACAGCAATATACATGGACATGGTTGCCACAAGAATATACTAAATCTCCTTCATTATTTTCTCAAAGTCTAAAAATGATTTGGAGAATGTGACATTTCCGGGTGGGTCTGTGTTAGTACAAAATGTAAATTATTTACTAATAACATCAAACTCCTTTCAGCAATGTCAGAAGGATATCTTGCATCTTCTGACTATCCTTGCAGAAAAGGGACACAAAGTGTCTAGAGAAAAACTACAATTGTGGTCATCTCAGGTATGTTATCTTGGTCATTTAATATCCCAGAGTAGCAGGCAAGTGTAACCATCTCTTATTGATGCAATATCTAAGGCCCCACATCCGACTACTCAGAGACAGCTTAGTTCTTTCCTAGGTATGACAGAATACTGTAAACAGTGGATCCCTAACTATGCAAAAATTGCCTAACCTTTGACAAATCTTTTAAAGCAGGATACACCAGAGCATCTCCTTTGAAATAGTGAAGAGAAAAATTCATTTCAGACCTTAAAGCAAGCTTTAGCTACTGCCCCAGCTTTAGGGTTACCAGACTATAATAAGACTTTTATTTTATTTTGTTATTAAAAAAAAATGGATTTGCACAAGGAGTACTTGCACAAAAACATGGGGACAGTTATCATCCATTGGCTTATTACAGCACAGCCCTTGATTCTGTTGCAAAAGGTTTTCCACCTTGTTTAAGGGCAGTGGCCACTGCTGCCATCCTAGTTAATCTGGCACAATTGTTGGTGCTTGGGCATGATCTCACAGTAGCTGACCCTCATTCTGTATCATCACTTTTGCTTAAAATAAAAACTCAACCACTTTCGACTGCACGTCTAACTAGATATAAACTTACATTTCTTTCTAATCCATCTATTTCTCTAATCCACTCCCCTTTTCTAAATTCTGCATCTCTGTTGACTACTGCTGAGGATGGTAAAAAGCATAATTTTGTGTGTGTGTGAGTAACTAACTATTTGCTTTCTCCTAGGGAGGAATTTAAGGACACTCCTATAACCAGTGCTGATGTGCATCTGTTTGTGGATGGTTCCTGTGAAAGAAATCAAATAGGAAAGTTGATCTCGGGAATAGTAGTTTGCACCGAGGAAACAATATTGTTGCAACAAAGATTAAAGAGTGTTCACTCTGCTCAATTAGCTGAGCTAGTGGCTTTGCAAAAAGCCTGTTAGTTAACAAAAGACAAGGTGGCCAATATTTTTACAAACAGCCGTCATGCTTTTAGGGTGGTACATGACTTTGGGCAACTTTGGAGAGAGAGAGAGGGTTATTAACCTCTTCAGGAAATCAAATTAAAAATTCAGGGCACATAAAATCATTGTTAGATGCACTTTTGTTACCTAAAAAGCTGTCTGTAATCAAATGTTGTGCACATCAAAAGGGGTTAAACGTTGTTACAAAAGGTAACAACTTAACAGACCAAACACTTCCAACTCCATTACACACTCTATGCAAGCAAAGCCTGAGCACCACTGACATCTCATCTGCGAAGAAGACAGCCACTGTCATCCCTCTACACAAACGTGAATGATGTATGGTGGTTTATGCAATGTACTCGCCCTCATTGGGAGGAACATGACACACCAGTACCAGAAGTGCAATGCAGGCTCATACTGTGCTGACAGATGACAGGGGTATGATGTGGTTGTAAGTGGTAGCCAATGATAGGCAATATTGGTCTGCTGGCTCTGTAAATAACTCTGGGCAATGTCTGAGGTCATGTGATTTGTTTCCCTGTTTATGTCTTCCAGGTGGCATGCAGCATCAGCAGGCATATATTGCAGATGAGAATGCAGCTATCACTGATGCAATAATCCAGCATCATGTGGTGCTGTTTGGCTGTAACCAACAAAATCTGCAGGAGTGGACTGCCCTGTGGGACAACCTTGTCCACAGAGGTAACACCTTGGGCTACCATGGCTGCACATACGATCAGGTCAGACATTGGGCAACTGACCTGATACATCATGCAGCAGCCTTTGTGCAGGGTCTGCAAGCCTGCTGCTGTGGCCAGGGACTGTACTGCTACAGGTGGGGGTCCAGCCACACAGGCCCCACTTACGGCAACAGAGGAGCTCCTTGCCAGACTTGGGGTAGCACCCATACAACAGCCAACACATGAAACACAAGTTGTGGAGGTGGATGGCACGCAGGTAACAGGCGAGGAGTGTTGAGGTAAGGCCACAGTGCACATCAATTTAATCATGCAGCAGTCATACTGTCTTCTATAGAGTATATAGCTGCATATGTCAGTTCAAACTGCATTTGTGGGTGGGATTTAGTAATGCACACAAGTGCACATCTATGGTGAGGAACAGCAAACTGTGTACTATCATAGCTTGTACTGTACCTGTGCAGAAACATAGCATTTATCTTGTACTAATGCCAAATGTGAGTCTGCTGACAATACTTCTCCCGCACAACTATATAGGTCCCTCTGATCTGGATGTTGGGCAGCAGCCAGAAGCCGGTGAGAATGGGATTTTCCTGTTGTGGCTCACCAGTACCCCAGGCATGTTAAGGTCATGCATGTGACCATGCACATGACTGTTACTGTCAGCCATTTTGCAATATCTGCATGTTCACTTGTGGTGAGGTTAACTCCATTGCATCACAGTGGTCATAACAGGGGCCTATTTGCAGGAGCTGTCACATATCTGTAGCATACCTCACAACCTGTCATTGAAAGAAATCTGGACAAAGACTGACAAAATGGGGGGATGAAGCCCCAAAACCAGGGTCATATTTTATAAATTAGTTTTATATAGTGCATATAAATGGTGTACTCACACCTGTTAGAATGCCAGGTATTTGTGATATACGAAAATAAGAGCACAATAAAACATTTCCGAACACTTCCAACCTTTCATGTGACCTATAACCTGTACAATTCAATTGTAAAACAAATCTGTTCATAAAAAAGACGTACAAGATTGTTGAAGCAACTTTCGATATTATTGCAGCATTACATCTTCTTGGGTACACACCTGCCATCAATTACAGAGACTCTTTGATTAACAACAAATAAGGGTCAGCTGTCCTACCAGGATTATCCTAAATTTAGTCAGTTACCTGCTACAGCAACAGCCATAGTTTACATACAGCTTATGAAGCAGCAAGGGGATCTTATTTGTGAAAGCTATCAGCTCAATGAAGGGTACACACACATTTCAACAGCATTGCATATACCATGGAACACAGTGAAGACAGTCATCAAATGATGGTGGAAATATGGGGCAACAGTGATATTGCAAAGAACTGGACATCTCTCCAAATGTGTGGAAAAGACAAGACCTACACTGGTCAGGGAGGCTGCAAGGAGACCTACAGCAACACTACAGGAGTTGCAGGAATCTCTGGCAAGTAACATTTGTGTACTACATGTGACAACAATCTCCCGCATTTTCCATATGTCTGGCCTATGGGGTAGGTTTGGAAGATGGAAGCCTTCTCACACACAGAACAACATCCCGGTCTGGCGAACTTCATAAGCAAAATACATCAGGTCTCCCAAAAGCATGTGGGGAAGTGTGTTATAGTGTAATGAGACCAAGGATGCACTTTTTGGCCACAATACCAAAAGGTTTGTTTGGCACAATAACAACACTGTGCATCACCAAAAGAACACCATTCCCATGTTGAAGTATGGTGATGGCAGTGTCCTGTTTGGGGTTGCTGTTCATAAGCTGGAAGTGGGCCTTTAACCAAGGTGGATGGGATTAGGAACAGTTCAAAATACCAGTCCCTTTTGGCTCAAAAGCTTCATGTGTCTACTAGAAAGCTGTGGATGGAGGAGGCTTGCACCTTTCCACACAACAATGAACCATACCATATATCCAAAGCCATAAAATAATGTCTTCACCAGAAGAGAATGAACATTTTGGAATGGTCCAGCCATAGTCCACAAATACATCTAATAGAAAATCTGTGGGGTGCCCAGAAGAGGCCTGTGCAGAAGAGGTGCCCTCGCAATCTGACAGAGCTGGAGGGCTTCTGCAAGTGGGAGTGTATAAATAATGCTAAGTTGAGATGTGCCACACTGATACACACCTTCCCAAGAGTACAGACTGCTGTTATGAAGTCGAAAGGTGCTTTAACAAAGTATTAGTTTAAAGGTATGCACAGATATTCAATCAGCCTACTGTACGTATTTCAACTTCTAAATGTTACCCCTAACCAATGTGTTTGTTCTTTAATTGGATTGCACAGGTTATAGGTCACATTAAAGGTAGGAAATGTTATCACATGATTTCTGTGGTTTCATGTTATATATCAGACAAACCTGGCATGTATAACTGGGGTGTCTACACTTATAATATCCACTGTAAGCTGAGAAGGTTATTAGTGTAACTGGTTATGTTGTAATATACATATACTGCAGGTTTTGAAGTGTGAAACTCAAAATATGTCATTAATTAGTGACACCAGTCCCCATATCATCCCAGTAATGTGTCAGACAAACACAGATTTATGACAAACAGACCAGAAATATGAGCCATACATGTAGACATTCAGTGACACTCTGCACAGTTGAGAGGTAGGAGTTGCCACTGTGCTATACAGGTGAATATCAATTACGTATACTTGGGTGCAGTGCATGCTGCTTGAAAGATCATCATCTACTAACACTACTCACATATCACAGATGTGTATATAAGTATTAACATTAAGTGGAAAGGGCTGCCCTGCATGATATTGAGGGCCTGTCTAGATTGTGTATGTAGTGGTCTGACTGTGTTGGGAATGTCACCAGTTGACTATTTTGAGGTCTGTGTAATGCCTTTTTGCCACCTCACCTATATGTGTGTGCGTGTGTATGCATGTGTCTGCATGTGTGCATTTGTAGAAGCAAACGGTATAGTACAGGTATTAATTTACACATGTTGTCTTTCCCCTAGAGGTGGTCATGTTGGTTGTGGCCCCGCCCACTCAGAATCTGATATCAGTCTCTCTGCAGACTCTGGTAATGATGATGGTCATATTCATGCACAGGTGGTGTTGTCAGGGGCTGAATCTGTGCCATTGGTTGGCATCCCACAGTCATCCACAATGTCATCACACACAGTCACAGTGCCCACACATGCCCCGTCCCCTGCAGCCACAGAGGATGGACAGTTGGCAGGTGGTGGCATGGAACAGGCTAGTGAGGTAACTATGGCAGTTGTGAGTGTAGACAATGGCCATAGCCAGAGTGCAGGTGAGGTTCCACACAAGAGGATGGACAGGGGTGCTCACAGGCGGACTGCTGCTCATCAGGCCGCTGTTGCAAGTTCCACATCAGGTGTCACCAGATGCATGTTTTGGGCTGTCATGGATGTAGAGGGACATAGTGAACACATCACCAGACAAATACTCAGGGTGTTGGATGCAACTCTTCCTGATTTATGTGGTGACATACATGACCTTGTTGAGGCCACACACCAAAATACTGAGGTCATGAATAGACGGTGGGTTGAGACCTTGGCAATCCTTGACCATGGCATGTCTGTGCTAGAGTGTGTGGTGGGAGATGGGCATCGGCCACATAGATGTAGTTCAGCACCAACATCAGCTGAGAGTCTACAGGGCTGTGAACCTTTACACTCCTGTAGTGGTAGTGACGCAAGCCCTACTGAAGGGGGGTAGCTGTCAACATCAGAATAGAGCAGGCCATGGGAATGTGGTCCTGGCCAGTCCTGTCAGGGACACAGATCCAGCAGACAGCAGTCACCATCAGGAAGCAGTACTGCATCTGGCCTTGGGCCTGGTGGTGCCAGTGAGACCCCTGCCAGGACCAGTTCACATCTCCGTGGCCTGAGATGGTGAACTGCACATCCTGCCATGTACGGTTCACATCTGTCCAGCATGCCCCTGTGTAGGGCAGTCACATGGCGTGACTGTATGCATACATACATACACACACATCTTTATCACAGGCAGGAAACCTCCAGACATGCACAGCACCTCTGCACAGCCCATCTATAGAATACCCCAACAATCACACACACATGGATGTCAACCATATGGCCCAGCCTAGGCCTCTGGCAAACCCACACCACACCCTGTGCATATGATGATACCTGTGCCACATCCCTGTCATCCATACCATCAATGCTGAGACAGGCTAATATGGATCTGATGCACAGTGTGAATATAGTACAGTGTAGCTATGTAATACTGTCTTAGGTGCTGCCTGCTTGTATTTATTATGGGTACACATCAATGTGTATGTAGCTTATTAGCCATTATGCATTATTGCTGTTAGTACCACTGACTGAATGTAGTATGACATGCTGTATTCTGTTTGTGTTCTAGGTGTCTGTGTGTCTGCAGGCTGTGGCCTTGCAGACATTACCAACATGGAGTATGGCAGAGTGGAAATACACTGACCATTTTATAGCCAAGGTACCTCTTTATATGTACATTTACCAGGTGGATATGCATGAAACAGTGTGTGATGGACACAGTTGTCAGACAGTGTGACCTTGCATACATACCCCTTGTCACAGACAGGTACCCTTCAGACATGTCATCTCAGTGTTGTGTAGTACCACAATTCATACATATGGAACAGGTTACTGAAGTATTGTGAGTAGGTCCCTCACAAGCTTAGGCATTAGACTGACCACAACAGATTCACGTGTTAGTACCTGTTGCCCCTGCCATTTCTTTCCCATACACTCAACCCTGTTGTAGTTGGTGAGGGAATGTATTTTACTGTGTATGACAGGTTTGTGGTACATATTCCTGTGTTCACAGGGTGGAACAGGGAGACAAAATGTTATATCCTTTGCATATACACAGTAAAGACTGACACAGGGAATGTGCATGCAGTAACACAAACACAGTTGGCAAAAGACAGATGCTTAAACCTACATATCCACTTTAATGTACTATAGTGCTAGATACACATGACATGCCCCACATTGATTATATGTGTGGGATATAATCCACTACTTTTTGCAACACATAATGTTTTGAATGCTTTCATGGCTGGTAAGATAACCCACCAGAAATTACAATTGGAATCATCTATTGTTCCTACAAGCCTGGAGAAGTAATATGGTAACAGACATTGTATCAGCATGATGTTTCAGTCAGGTATGACATCTGATGCTGGCATGTGTGTCAGTACACTAACTGTGACCTATATGGCAACATTATCACCTACATGGCCATTGCTAGTGGACACAGACCACACGAAGGTTGTAAACATCCAGATATTCTGTAGACATCTGTACAGATGACTGGTATGGCCTGTACAACAGTTTAACATGCATGTGAGGCAGATGCCATTAACATGCTATATAAAGGAATGCCATCGGGAGGTGGTAAACAGGTGTGGATGGTACACACATCAGAATGGTATAACCCACATAGGATATGATTGTCACCCAAACACACACTTGCCAGTATTGAGATTAGAACCCCTACCTATCTAGTTATTTCTACTACAGTGTTATGCAGTTATCAGACATGCCACTAAGCTTATATGAATTCACCTTGTCCCAAGGTGCTTCTAAGGTAAATGACATCCGCAGGCCTTGTAAAGTAGGGTGATGGGAAGTCTACAGGGTGGTACACAACTCAAAATGGTATAACCTACACATAGTATGATTCTCATACACACACACACACACACACACACACACACACACACACACACACACACACACACACACTTGCTTACCAGTATTGAGATTAGAACCCCTGCCTATCTAGTGATTTGTACAACAGTGTTACACATTCATCACATGGGCTACCGAGCTTACTGGGATAATAACTGGCCAAAGGTGCTGATAAGGGGAATGACATCAGCAGGACTGATAAAGTAGGGCACTGGGTGGGAAACTTATCAAAATACTTCTTCTTACAAACATACACACTTACTCACCCACACACACATTTGCAAGATCTGATAATAGAACCCCGCCTATCTAATGAGTTGCACTATAGTGTTACACAGTTATAACATGTGCTAGGGAATTACTGGGCTGACACCTGACCAAATGTGCTGATAAGGGAAATGAAATCAGCAGCACTGATAAATTAGGCCACTGGGTGGGAAAATTATCAAAATACTTCTTCTTACAAACATACACACTTACACACACACTTATACACCACACACACACATGCCAGATCTGAAAGTAGAACCCCTGCATATCTAGTGATTTGTATTCAGTGTTACACAGTTATCACACAAGCTATGGAATTACTGGCCTGACAACTGACCAAAGGTGCTGATAAGGGGGTATGACATCAGCAGGACTGATAAAGTAGGGCACTGGGTGGGAAACTTAGTATAATACTTCTTACAAACATACACAGTTAGAAACCTACACACACATTTGCTGGAACTGAGTGTAGAACCCCTACCTATCTAGTGATTTTTACTATAGTCATAAAATCTCCAGTAGAGTTCTAGCACAATAAATGCCACCTCTAATGTAATAAATGAACTGTTTGTTAATCCAATAAAAGGCAAAAAACAAACAAAACAGCAAACGGGCTAGCGCTTTCATTTCCTAACACAGAAACATCATCAGAGTCAGCAACAAAATCCATGCCATTAGTTTAAATAGACCCAACACATTCAATCAGTTAAACAATTAAACAATTAAACAATCAAACAATCCACCAATCCATTTTATACACCTAAATTCATAAATATCATCCCTAAAACATATATATGTTAAAAACATATATAAAATGTATTGTTATAAAAAATGTCTCTGTTAATGTTGTTTATGCATATATATGTTTCCGTATATAAACATATGTTAAAACACGTTAAAACACATTTTATATAAAACTTTAAAAAAAATTCATTTTCTACATTAGCAGTTATTAAATAAATAAATAAATATCTCTTAGACTTTTATTAAACTTCAATACTTGTTTGCTCTCATTTTTATATATATATTTATTTAATAACTACTGATGTAGAAAATGAAATGTTTTTTAAGTTTTATATAAAATGTGTTTTAAAATGTGCTTTAACATATGTTTATATAAGGAAACGTATATATGCATAATCAACATTAACAGAGACATTTTTAATAACAATACATTTTATATATGTTTTCAACATGTATATGTTTTAGGTAAATTTATGAATTTAGGTGTATAAAATGTATTGGTGGATTATTTGATTGTTTAATTGTTTAATTGTTTAACTGATTGAAGTGTGAGTGTGCATGTTTGTAAGAAGTATTTTAATAAGTTTATCTAGGGGTCTATTTAAACTAATGGTGTGAATTTTGTTGCTGACTCTGATGATGTTTCCGTGTTAGGAAATGAAAACGCTTAGTCCGTATGCTGTTTCGTTTGGTTTTTGCCTTTTATTGGATTAATAAACAGTCCATTTATTACATTAGAGGTGGCCTTTATTGAGCTGGAAAACTACTGGAGATTTTACGATTATTGGTGTTTATATACTTCAGTCATTCCACTTGGATTACTAGTTATTTTTCTATAGTATTACACAGTTATCACACAAGCTGCGGAATTACTGGCCTGACAACTGAATAAAGGTGCTGATAAGGGGAATTACATCAGCAGGACTGAGAAAGTAGGGCACTGGGTGGAAAACTTATCAAAATACTTCTTCTTACAAACATACACACTCACACACATTTGGCAGATATGAGATAAGAACCCCTGCCTATCTAGTGACTTGTACTATAGTGTTATGCAGTTATCGCATGTTCTATTGAATTATTGGGATGACAACTGGCCAAAGGTGCTGATGAGGGAAATGACATCAGCAGGACTGATAAAGTGGGGCACTGGTAAGTGTTGTGGGTGGGAATGGCCTAAAACTGTTTCAACTACAAGCAAACAAACACACACACACTCCCTCACACTCGCACACGCAACTGTCACACACACACACACACACACACACACACACACACACACACACACACACACACACACACACACACACACAGGCAGGTGATGTGATATTATAAACCCAATTCCAGTACAATTACACAATGGGGACCACCTTTTATGCTGGCATGTGCAACTGTTTACAACTGGTATGCCACTGTCCACAGCAGGGCATCATTGTATGCCATTCAGGGTATCCATGTGTGTGACTCACTCTGTCTGTGTGCCCCTGTGTCTCTCTTTCTATCACTGTCTGTCTCTCACTTCCCCACATCTATGTGTGTGTGTGTGTGTGTGTGTGTGTGTGTATGCTCGATATATGTTCTCTGTTGCCCATATATATGCCTGTGTATCTCACAAAACAGATGCAGATATATCACATATGGGCAACCTACAGCTAGCTGAGGATAATCTTGTCTGATGTGTGTGTGTGTGTGTGTGTGTGTGTGTGTGTGTGTGTGTGTGTGTGTGTGTGTGTGTGTGTGTGTGTGTGTGTGTGTGTGTGTGTGTGTGTGTGTGTGTGTGTGTGGAGACAGTTAAGGTGTACATACCTGTCTGCATGCACAAACATATATACACAATACAGTCATATAGTCTGATGTGGGTTCCAACATGTCCTGTGATTCTCTAAGTGTAGGAGCATGCCCAGTGTGACCTTCTATAGTTAGAGTGGGACTCCATTCCAGAGATAGGTGTACTCTAGTCCAGGGTTTTTGTGTGCTAAAGCCATACCTCTCAGGAGTACACATGACTTTCCTCAGGGTACTGGGTTTGTTTAGCAGACATTTTCTGACATATCTGTAGTATAACACTGCAATGTATTGTGTCATTACCTAGTGTCAGACATCCTCAGATCATCACAGTGCTTTACCAGAAGGATACTACTTGCATAATGCATAGAACAAAATTATGAGGGCAGCTGTGTACATCTTTGCCCAACAAGGCCAGTTGGCAGGTGTGGCTACAGCAAGTTGAGTGATGATGCACTGTGTAAACATTCCAGCTACTTGGTGATATACTGGCTGGGGATCTCCTGCTTGTGTGGTATCTTTCTAACCTGAGATGTCATATCCTTGTGTGGCCATACCTCTCACCTGTACATTTTTGGCAGGGTGTTCAGGTGTTTGGCTACAGGTTTCATCCTGTCTACGTAAACTTGTATTTTTATGGCAAGATAGTTACATATAATTGAAGAATGATGTTACAAAATAATGACAGACATTACTGTTTTAAACTACATAACCTTTAGACAGTTCCTGCTACTGCAAAACCATCACCCTACCAACTTTCTCAGTATGTAAGTGTGATATTTACAACACATTCCTATCATTGTGCCTTTGTTCCACTTTTATTTCTGCCTTTGTCCAGATGTCTTGCTGTCAGAGGTTGAGAGTTATGGGTGTGGGTACAGAGTGCATTCTACTGTGCAGGCATGCCCATTATATATAATAGCAAACATAAGAAAAAAAGATTATTGAACATAACCACTGGCAACAGTACCAAAAAGCACTATATTCACAAAAGTCTTAGAACCTTGGCTACACAGCCTTCAAGATGTCCATTATATATGTAGTATATTCCACATAGCACTGTGACTTCCAGGTATGTCAGTGGCAGAGGAGTGGGTGTCACTGACATGCATAATAATTGGCACAGCAGTTATCTGCACATGGTCCTGTCAAAAACTGCACTATACCTAGGGCACTACAAGACGACTGCTAGGAGAATATGCTGGCCAGATCCTGACAATATTAACCACACATACACATAGTTCATTGACCCATGCATATTGTGGACAGGCAACATGTTTTCATGTGTGTTGGGACAGCCCTGCCAATGTGTGCTATGCTGCTATTTTCCTGCAAGCATATATATGTTACTGCATTTCTTTGGGTATATGGGGGGGTCACACCTGTCAACTGTACACATTTGCACAGACTGTGCTGATATTTGCTTTACATTTTGGTTTGATTTACTATACTATTGTGTCCTGTCTTGGGGACTAGAGGCATATCAGTTAAGACCACAGGTCAGATTATAGTGGTATACATTTGAGTTTCAGACTTCTTACCCTTAATAGCCTTACTGCAACTGTGAGGCCTGCTGTGCTATCACTGTGTGAGTCTGTAGGGGGGTAATTCAACATTGCTGCCATTTGTGACCCTTAGCCAGACATTTCTTTCTGGTTTTCTATAGCTGACTTGCTGTGTGGGTGTGAGGGGTGGGTATGGGACCCTAACACTGACATCCATGCATGTGACCTATGACCCCCACAGTTAGTTGTCCCCACACATATACTACAGTGGGATTTGCCACCTTGGTACTACTGCATAGTGTGGGGAGGCCAGTATTGGGCAGACATTTCGTGGTGTCCCATATAGCTGTCAGTTGTCTGATGCTATCCCAGTAGGCCACCTCATTCCTTTGCATGCATGCAGCATTACCATAAATATGCTACAAAAACATGCTAATCCATTCATTTATTGTTAAGAAGACTGACTTACCTTGTGCCTGCGGCAGTTGTGAAGATGGTGCTTGAGGGCCGACTATGTTGGATGCACACAGTACACTGCCTATACATGGTAAGTTAAGGTAATGTGATGTGTTTGTGCAAGTCAGAGAAAGGTGTCAGTCCCTGGGGTCCTTACAGTGTCAGTGTGTGTGCTATGCATTGTCTCTTTGCCAAGGCCATAGCATACTGGGCATGCCTCCATCTGTCTACAGGAGCAGGCTCAGGGGTCTCCTCCTCTGAGTCCCTTTGTGCCTGTGGGGACCTTGGCAATGGTGATGGGCTGTGTGGCCCTTCCCCATGCTGTTCCTGCTACAGCTTTTTTCCGCAGAATCATATTGTGTAGCATGGCACATTCTTTGAACATGTGTGCACATATGGCTGGAAAGTACTGTAAGGCTCCACCAGATATGTCAGGGCAGGGGAACCATAACTTGAGCATCCCAGACACATGTTCTGTAATGATGTTGGTTTATGCATGTGCCTCATTATGGCATTCTTGTGTGGATGTGTGTGCATTTCTGATGGGTATCATCATCCATGGCTCCAGTGCATAGCCAGCATCCCCCACCAGATGGCCATATGGCATGCCCCTACTGGCACATGCCTAGCACAGCTGTGACGATTGCCAGATGTGGGAGTCATGATAGCTTTCAGGGCTGCCAGCACACACATTCATGATAATCCCCTGGACATTGCACACAACCTGGCAGTTGATGGACGGGAAGCCCTTGCAGTTTATGTAGACCCCACTCTGTTCACCAGGTGGTGTTTTGATGTGGATGTGCGTGCAGTATATCGCACCCAGTGCCTTCAGGTATTCTGCTACATTGTGAAAGAGACACATATTGCTCGTCCTCTCCTCATGGGTGTTGGGGAAGTAAATCTGCTCACTGGCATGTGGTAGCATGGCATCCAGGAACTGGTGGAGTACCCCAGATGCAGATGCCTGTGAGACCCCCATGATGTCCCCAGTATGTCTTTCGAAAGTACCTGTAGCTAGCATTCCTAAGGCTACACATACTTTGGTATCCACTGGGATGGGTTCCCCTCTGTTGGCTCTAGGTCTGAGTTGAGGTCGGCACAGCTCGATGATTTGCTGAAGTATGTCTCTATCCACCCTGTAGCCCTCTACTATTTCCAGATCATGTAGCCCCTGGCAAGTTACCCTGGGTCTGAACACTCTTTTCCACCTCCTCAGTCTGTGGCAGTTGTCAGCATTATCCTCCTCACCACCCTCAGCCTCTAGCACGTACTGATGGATCAAAGCAATGGCAGCCCCTAAAATTCCTCTGGTTAAAATTCCCCCACATGTGTACACCAATGGTGCAGAGTTTCTGTGGAAAACCAGACTGTAAGGTGTTTCCATAGTTTATACTGTTGTGCTGCAGATGCTGACTGTATGACTGGCTGACTATGATGCATTTCATCTGCTAGCTATGTAATTTGTTCTTGATTTCTTTTATTCTGCCATTTTACTTTTTTTTTCCCTTTTCTTCCCTTCCCATTTCTGCCCATTTTAAGCTCTGAGGTGCAAAACGCAAACGGTGCCCAAATGTAAACAGTCCTGCTATTTCCGGGGTTTTTTTTTTGTTTGTTTTATTTTAGACCCAGTGCCCACCGTGCAAACCAATTTAGCTAATGTAAACACTAAGAAATGGCCCTCCCTGGATGCGAACATGCTCTTCATTTCATGGAATAAGTCAATACAACCTCAGACACACACCCTTGCTAAGCTGTGCTTAGCTAAGCTTATCTGGCTCCAATGTGCTTACACTAATAATTGACATACCCCCTTTTAATATCTGTTACTCCTCCTGCTTACACAATCATGTTGTAGTACCTACACGGTTAGGTGCAGTTTGGCACTTAGAATATTTTTGTGATTCAGTAAATTTCCCCTCATTTGCATACCCCACTGCCTTAGTCTATAGTTACTGCACTACCCCAGAGCCTTTTCCCTTAATAACCACTGTTCCCTGGTATTATTTTGATTCCACATGCCATAGACTATAATGACAAAATGCAGATTTCCCTTAAAATTGAGTTTTCACATTTTTTTCGGCATAATCCTGTTTACACGCCGCTGCCTTATGCTTAAACGGCTGAGATCGGCCAAAAGAAACTTTTATTTTTATAAAAATGAAACACTTTTCCATGACAGTGGCCATATATTTGGCCATTGGCATGCCTAAAAATAATAATATATGCTTTTATTTGTGCTGTCATGCCTCTGTTTTAATTTTTGCCAAAATGTATTCGGCTAGTAGCCGAATACATTTCTGCAACTAACACTATTCTTGCACGGATGCCTGGCCTGCTTGCTGAATTGCTAATTCACCTCATTTGCATGGTATTCACCAGCAAACGAGGTAATTAGCGTTATGCAGTGGTGTCTGTGTAGGAATAGTGTAAGCAGGCTCGTACACATAAGAATAGTAGTTTACTTGATCGCTTGGTGGCCATATTTTGTGCAGGAGTGGCTACACTGTTTCTGCATGGAAAAAAAAAATCTTATTGAATCCCAGGGACTATCTATTCTGATACTGTAATTTTTAGTTTAATTGTATTCTGTCTGACATTGTTGATACTGCATGTAATGGAGCTTTTCTCGCTGGGCCTCCACTGAAAAAGGGCTGTTGTACCCAGTCCGAGTTTCCCAGTCAACAAATGTAAAATAGAATAAAATAAAATAACATAAATAAAAATATGCTGACTTGGAGATGGCAGAATATGAGAGCTTGAGATGTTAGTAGGCTGACTATTCAAATGAGAAAGAATAAAGTTGGACACGGGCAGAAGATATCAGAGAAGAGCAAGTTCACTGGGCAGCAGAAAGTAAGGTGAAGAGAGAAGGCAGGAGAGGAAGCATGAAAAAAATGGACAAGGAAGAGGAAGCCAGAGTAGAAAGAGAAGGACACACAACAGTAAAAAGGGATGTTGTGGAAACAGAGTCAAATAAGTCATTTAGCAGCCAGCGCCACTCACTAGGGCTGAAGAAAAAGTCCCAAGCTGCTCAGCATGGCAAGAGCATTATGTCTGACATCTATCAGCAGGATGATATTGAAACCTTTGAATTCACTTGTACTTTCATCATCACACCTCAAGATTAAGCCATCTCCATTTTGAAAATGAAGACTAAAAGCAGTATATAAATCCCTGCTTACATCCTCTGGATTAGTTCAGTAATAACCCCCTACAGCACATCATTAGTGCCTGAACATGAGAGGACAATAAATACAGCACACCTTCTTAGAGAGAAGGTAGTGGGGCCTAGGGGGCAGTGAAATAAGTCTTGTTCAGCTTTTGAATCACATTCACTTGCAGGGTACAAAAGAAACTTAAGTTAGTTGACTTAAGCAGTGATCTGTTTCTAAAATATTCTGAGGTATACTGACAATATCTAGGAGCAGATCCTTTCCAGGTTCATGAACTAGGTAATAGACCAGTAACATACTGGTGTTGGTAAGTGCATGCCAACCCTGCTGTCTAAGCATAGCTTGTATTATTTGTCTGCTTGAAATGGTCAGTGTTTCCATTTCAGGGTGACCTTATAGCAAAAGAATGTAGAATAATAACAAACATTAAGATGATCTATGGACACAGCAGTAGCTTTTCCCTCTGCCAATGTCACAAAGTGTTCATAAGCTTCTTGAAGAAAAAATATACTCCTTCATAAAGCCATCACATACCATAAATTCCTGGGACATCTTATATGGGGCATCGGTATGTTCTTTACATCAGGCAGGAACTTTTCTTTCTCACTCTGTGCAGTTCTGAAATAGATATCATACATGAAAAATTCAAATGTGTTTTTTCTAGTTCTTTATTCCAAGTAATAAAAAATGTCTTTTAGGGCAAGACACTAAACCTGATTATTAAACACTACATAACTTGCAGCATGAGGACATTTACAAGCACCATATCAGTATTAGCTGCTGTAAAGACAGCACACTAGCCTTTAAGGCCAGAAAGATCAGAAGTTGTGGGTTTTAGCACACTAGTTAATTGTATTCATGTTATGTAGTGTAGCATAAAGGTGCTATTGCACTCTCAGGGTGCCATAGTTTGGATGATTTGGATGAAGAATTACACTGAGATTTCACCTGCCTGTGCAGGTTGTAGCTCTGGTACCAGTTTAAAAAAAAAAAAAAAAACTATAACACACATTGACAAGAATACATACTTTTTATGTCTGTGTCCTGACCAGGAATCTTTGAGAATGAATAGTGTTTTGTTTTCTCTGAAAGTAGGCCATGCCTAATTCAACTAACCTGAACAGTACAAATAAGATTTAGAATGATGACTATATGGAAGCTGTTGTCCAAAGGCAAAAACTCTGGATTTGCTATCTCATGCTCTTGTGTTTTTCCATGATGAGCAGAAAAGTAGAAAAAAAAAAACATTTTTTCTCTGTATAGTCTTTTTGTGTGTGTGTGTGTGTGTGTGTGTGTGTGTGTGTGTGTGTGTGTGTGTGTGTGTGTGTGTGTGTGTGTGTGTGTGTGTGTGTGTGTGTGTGTGTGTGTGTTTTTCTTGTCCTAGTCAGAGATAAAAACAGAATTTTATTATTGCCAGAGAAATGCAATTATTTAAGTTAATTTCAATCCTTGTCACTATTTAGCCATTGAAAGGGATTGCATATTTTATACATCTGTCAAAAAAGGTTGAGCTCATAAATACATCTGCCATTGATGAAATGAAGGCACAGGATAGGACATGACATGTACTGCTAGGAGCCCCCATGAGCACTGGCTGATCAATGTGTTTGCATATGTATACAAGCAAGTAAACAGGAATAAATGAATCTGTACAATAAACACAATCAATGAAGAATGAATATGTAATACACAAAACTGAAAGCATTTCTAACTTCTTAATTTAGAGATTCATGTCACAGAAAGTATAAACGATGTATGATATTTAGTATACTAATTTATTAACTGTGGTATGTATGCATATTGACTGTGCAATCTACAATCTATTCTCGGTGCAGTCAAGTGTTAATTTTAACAAAATTATACAGGAAAACACATGAATTACAGTGAAATTAAACTTAGCAACATTGTAATAGCACAGATAATGGAATGTAAACCACTGACAGCATGGCTTGACACACATTGGTTTGGAGACAAGTTTCATACTTAATGACATCAGTATTAACACAAAGAATACACACCAGTGCAAACATTTACTAAACCTGCTAACATAAATAAAGGAACTGTGACAGAACTGTACAGAATAAGATACAGTGCAGATATGAAAGCTGTGACATGGAACAACACCAGTCATTCAGCAGTATAACTAAATGAGTTACAAAGTTATTTCCTTTGGAGGATTTTGAAACATACTTGCATCTTTTGAGAATCATGAAACCCCTCATGTATTTTAAGCAGTAACAGTTTGACTGTATGCTAGGAGAGAGGTAAACTCCAAATTTCCTACAGTAATTTGAACATTGCACAGTTCCTTGAGAAAAGATAAATCTTTAATGGATACTGCATCTCAGGAGAGACCTGCTGTTGAGGAGGTATTCTGGTCCCTGAAGTGGCAATTAGTCACCAGTCCTAAAGCAATCTTTCATTGATTCAGAGAGCTTGTCATTAAGACAGTCCAACCAGAGGGCTAACAGTCCCAGAGCCCATCAATTTATTTGCAGTGGAATAATTCATCAACATTGTTCCATTTTGCTTCACACATTCAGCTTAGGGTAAAAATAGTATAAACACAAATGAAGAAGACTATGGACACAAGGACAGATTACTGGAGAGCTCTGGGCTTGTCATAACTTCACAACTTAATATTCAACCATAAAGGTCTAGAAATATGTACCCTAATGCTTTGAATTAACTCCATAAAACAAAGCAGATTATTAAGGAGCTTATATTACAATAAAGGAAGTTGCAAAGCAAAAGCTTCATCATTACCAAAATAGGCCTAGTTGTTAATTTGAACGTAATATTAAGTCCATGAAAGGGACAAGGATGTCTGAAAAATGGATAACACCTAGTGACTACTAACTCTAAAGATGCTGGTGTCATCAGAATAATAGAATGCTAGCTCTTTGAACAGTATTAAAAAGATGTAAGACAATGACATGGGGATGAGTCCCAAACATGCCTGTAAAACCCACCCTAGACTTCCATGACTGCAGCAGTAGTTGTTATTTTCATACTATCGAACATGACATTCTGGTCCAGTGCAGTTACTACATTCTGTATCATTCTGAAAATATTACAAATAACTCAAGGGAGATTGAATTTGACCTGCTGCAAAACTTGTACCAAATGTAAAGTTTGTATAATGGGACAATTTATTACTTAGCCAACCAGTTCTGAGCAACTTTACAAGGTCTTGTATAATAACCTTTTCCTCCCTTAAGTGACAAATGAAGTACTTTATGTAACTATAGAATGTAAGAGAAAACCTCTTTTGTTTGGTAGCTGCAGCTGAACCTAGCATAGATAACTAAAAAAGGAGAATTCTATCTTATAATTAACCAAACATGTAACTATAAAATAGAATTTACTTAAATAAAGTAAATAAAAATCACCTTTTATAGGTGGGAGGGGCCATGTCTCCCAAACTCCTCCCATTTATGTGCTATCACTATGAAGTTCACTCCACTTCTGGAAACAATAAATACTCCTTCAGATGAATTTAATTTTGTTCCTATATAAATGCTTAACTATGATATGGAGAATTACTGTATAAGGAGAATTACTTTAGCCAAACCACAAAAGTGCCAAATTTACAGATGTGGCTTGGTATACTGCTGAAAATGTTACTACTGCATTGCTATTCTGCTTGAATGATTAGTCAAAAAAAGTATCTGTCACCAAAATGCAACAACACAGGGCATCAAACTGTTACTGGAATGAGGTTTCCAGCCATTATCTTGAAAAATTCTTCAGAGCCAAATGGGCAGTGCTCTTATGCAACTCCATATTTCTTTAGAGAGGAATTTATCAACACGTCAGATAAATCATTAATGCCTTCTAAAGACAATCCATCTAAAGTAGTCTCATGGCTGT